>NC_048575.1:17562344-17564844 GCF_013265735.2 Oncorhynchus mykiss | reverse complement strand
TCATCAGCAAACAGCAGACATTTGACTTCGGATTCTAGCAGGGGGAGGCCGGGTGCTGCAGACTTTTCTAGTGCCCGCGCCAATTCGTTGATATATATGTTGAAGAGGGTTGTGCTTAAGCTGCATCCCTGTCTAACCCCACAACCCTGTGTGAAGAAATGTGTTTTTTGCCAATTTTAACCGCACACTTGTTGTTTGTGTACATTGACTTTATAATGTCGTATGTTTTACCCCCAACACCACTTTCCATCAGTTTGTATAGCAGACCCTCATGCCAAATTGAGTCGAAGGCTTTTTTGAAATCAACAAAGCATGAGAAGACTTTGCCTTTGTTTTGGTTTGTTTGGTTGTCAATTAGGGTGTGCAGGGTGAATACATGGTCTGTTGTACGGTAATTTGGTAAAAAGCCAATTTGACATTTGCTCAGTACATTGTTTTCATTGAGTCTGCTGTTAATGATAATGCAGAGGATTTTCCCAAGGTTACTGTTGACACATATTCCACGGTAGTTATTGGGGTCAAATTTGTCTCCACTTTTGTGGATTGGGGTGATCAGTCCTTGGTTCCAAATATTGGGGAAGATGCCAGAGCTAAGTATGATGTTAAAGAGTTTTAGTATAGCCAATTGGAATTTGTTGTCTGTATATTTGATCATTTCATTGAGGATACCATCAACACCACAGGCCTTTTTGGGTTGGAGGGTTTTTATTTTGTCCTGTAACTCATTCAATGTAATTGGAGAATCCAGTGGGTTCTGGTAGTCTTTAATAGTTGATTCTAAGATCTGTATTTGATCATGTATATGTTTTTGCTCTTTATTCTTTGTTATAGAGCCAAAAAGATTGGAGAAGTGGTTTACCCATACATCTTTCTCTCTCGCTCGCTCTCTTTCTCACTTTCTTTCTTTCTCTTTGTCTCTTTGTCTCTTTGTCTCTCTCTCTCTCTGTCTCTCTCCCTCCCCCCACTCTCTCTCTCTCTCTCTCTCTCGCTCTCTCTCTCTCTCTGCCTCTCTCTCTCTCTCTCTCTCTCTCTCTCTCTCTCTCATTCTCTCTTTTTTCCTCGCTCTCTCTCGTGCTCTCTTTTTTCTCTCGCTCTCGCTGTTTCTCACTCTCAGGTATTGTCTCTACCGTTTTTTATCTCTCGCTCTCTCTGCCCTGCTTCCTATCTCTCTCTCTCTCTCCTGCTCCCTATCTCCCTGAACATCTGTGTATATGACAGGTGGGAGAGGAGTGACAGTCCCTTGACACGCACCGCCTCACCTCCCTTTCCCCTCATCTCTCTCCCTCTCCCCTCACCTCTCTCCGTCTCCCCTCTCTCCCTCTCCCCTCACCTCTCTCCCTCTTCCCCCACCTCTTTCCCTTTCCCCTCACCTCCCTCTCCCCTCATCTCTCTCCGTCTCCCCTCCCCTCTCTCCCTCTCCCCCACCTCTCTCCGTCTCCCCTCCCCTCTCTCCCCCCACCTCTCTCCCTCTTCCCCCACCTCTCTCCCTCTCCCCTCATTTCTCTCCCTCTCCCCCCACCTCTCTCCCTTTCCCCTCATCTCTCTCCGTCTCCCCTCCCCTCTCTTCCTCTCCCCTCACCTCTCTCCCTCTCCCCCCACCTCTCTCCCTTTCCCGTCACCTCCTTCTCCCCTCACCTCTCTCCCTCTCCCCTCACCTCTCTCCCTCTCCCCTCACCTCTCTCCCTCTCCTCTCACCTCTCTCCCTCTCCACTCTCTCACTTCTCTGCCTTTCAACCTTCACTCACCTCATCCCTTTCTCGCTTTACTCTCTTCTGTGTCCTCTCTCTCACTTCATCCCTCTCTCCATCTATTCTCTCCTCTCTCTCACTTCATCCCTCTCTCCATCTAATGTCTCTTCTCTCTCACTTCATCCCTCTCTCCATCTATTCTCTCCTCTCTCTCACTTCATCCCTCTCTCCATCTATTCTCTCCTCTCTCTCACTTCCTCCCTCTCTCCATCTAATGTCTCTTCTCTCTCACTTCATCCCTCTCTCCATCTATTCTCTCCTCTCTCTCACGTCATCCCTCTCTCCATCTATTCTCTCCTCTCTCTCACTTCATCCCTCTCTCCATCTATTCTCTCCTCTCTCACTTCATCCCTCTCTCCATCTATTCTCTCCTCTCTCTCACTTCATCCCTCTCTCCATCTAATGTCTCTTCTCTCTCACGTCATCCCTCTCTCCATCTATTATCTCCTCTCTCTCACGTCATCCCTCTCTCCATCTATTCTCTCCTCTCTCTCACTTCATCCCTCTCTCCATCTATTCTCTCCTCTCTCTCACTTCATCCCTCTCTCCATCTATTATCTCCTCTCTCTCACGTCATCCCTCTCTCCATCTATTATCTCCTCTCTCTCACGTCATCCCTCTCTCATCTATTCTCTGCTCTCTCTCACCTCATCGCCCTCTCCATCTATTCTCTCCATCTATTCTCTCCTCTCCTGTGCCTTTCACCCTCTCACCTCTCTCACTCTCCTCTGTCCTCTATTCAATTTCACTTT
>NC_048575.1:17529844-17549844 GCF_013265735.2 Oncorhynchus mykiss | reverse complement strand
TGTCTCAGTCCATGTCTCCATCTCTGTCTCAGTCCATGTCTCCATCTCTGTCTCAGTCCATGTCTCCATCTGTTTCCATCTCTGTCTCCATCGCTGTCTCCATCTCTATCTCCATCTCTGTCTCCATCTCTGTCTCAGTCCATGTCTCCATCTGTCTCCATCGCTGTCCCAATCTGTATCTCCATCTGTCTCCATCGCTGTCTCCATCTCTATCTCCATCTCTGTTTCCATCTCTGTCTCAGTCCATGTCTCCATCTCTGTCTCAGTCCATGTCTCCATTTGTCTCCATCGCTGTCTCCATCTGTATCTCCATCTGTTTCCATCTCTGTCTTTGTCTCTGTCTTTGTCTCTGTCTCCATCTCTGTCTTCATCTCTGTCTCATCTCTGTCTCCGTCTCTGTCTTTGTTCCTGCCTTTGTCTCCATCCCTGTCTTCGCCTCTGTCTCCATCTTTATCTCTATCTCCGTCCCTGTCTTTGTCTCTGTCTCCATCTTTATCTCTATCTCCGTCCCTGTCTTTGTCTCTGTCTTGTCCGTCTCTCAATTGGTACAATACATTTTCATCTTAGAATTGATCAAAGCAAACAACTAATGATAATCACAACTAATGATGAGCATCTCCTCTCTGTCTGTCTGTCTGTCTGTCTGTCTGTCTGTCTGTCTGTCTGTCTGTCTGTCTGTCTGTCTGTCTGTCTGTCTGTCTGTCTGTCTGTCTGTCTGTCTGTCTGTCTGTCTGTCTGTCTGTCTGTCTGTCTGTCTGTCTGTCTGTCTGTCTGTCTGTCTGTCTGTCTGTCTGTCTCTCTCTCTCTCTCTCTCTCTCTCTCTCTCTCTCTTTCTCTCTCTCTCTCTCCTTAGCGTAATCTGTCACTCTCTTGCGTGGAGTCACACTCCTTCACAGTTTTCTTCAACGCTACCAGCTTCCTGCAGCTCCCGGGAAGAGCCAACCAGGATGTAGTATCATTGGGGTTCCAGTTCCGCACGTGGAACGCTGATGGACTCCTCCTCTTCAGTAACCTTGATGATGGAACGCTTGAGATTGCCCTTGACGACGGGAAGGTTGGCGTTCACTTCAACGTGACACAGATGAAGAACACCAGGATAGACATATCATCAGGTAGAAAATAATACACACACAGACGTACACACCCATCACAGACGTTGTGTGTCTCCAATCCTGCCATCTTGGTAGCGATGATGATTGCCTCTAACAACTAATGACTAATTAGCAATAATCAGACGGCAGTATATCAAGGTCGTTCCTGTGGTTACACCGCACGTTGTTTTGATGCTGTTGTCAAGGAGGAGACACTGATGGTTCGCTAATTACATGATTGTGTGTGTAAAGTGTGAAAATATGTTGTTTTTTATACACTTGTCTGCCTTGAGAGGAGATACTTAAAAACGAAACACTAGAGACTCTAGACTGTAAGGTTAACACACTAAACCTTCCAACTGTAATGTGATCGATGAAATCTCGCTCCTTCTCTCTCTTAATTCAATTCAATAGACTTTATTGACATGGCAAGTGAAATGACTTACATTGTTAAAGTACACATATAACCGTGGTCAGACCAACAGCAATAATACAATCATTTTAAAAATGGTTGTAGTAGTAATGGAAATGATGAACTTTAAAAGCAACTACAACAACAATAGTAATGACGATACAAATACATAGATGACTGAAAAGCAACATGGCATGGTATGAAAGCCCCCCAAAATACTATTGTTACATTTGCGCTTTTCACCGGCTGTGAAAGAGGCCACATATTTAGCTTTTCACACAATAAATACATTTATAGTTTCAAATTCTTTGTAATGAATGATCATTTTGGGAAAGAAAGATTCTCTTCGCTCTGAGTATTTGTCACAGTGTAATAGGAAATACAGCTCTGTCTCTACCTATAACGATTCAGGTAAGACCAGAGTGCAGACTGTGTTGAAGTAACAATGTTTGTTACAGCAACAGGGGCAGGCAAACGACAGGTCAAGGCAGGCAGGGGTCGATAATCCAGAGGTGGGGCAAAGGTACAGGTCGGCAGGTGGGCTCAGGCTCAGGGTCAGGGGCAGGCAGAGTGGTCAGGCAGGTGGGCTCAGGGTCAGGGGCAGGCAGAGTGGTCAGGCAGGTGGGCTCAGGGTCAGGGGCAGGCAGAGTGGTCAGGCAGGTGGGCTCAGGGTCAGGGGCAGGCAGAGTGGTCAGGCAGGTGGGCTTGGAGTCAGGGCCAGGCAGAGTGGCCAGGTAGGCAGGCTCAGGTTCAGGGGCAGGCAGAGTGGTCAGGCAGGTGGGCTCAGGGTCAGGGACAGGCAGAGTGGTCAGGCAGGTGGGCTCAGGGTCAGGGGCAGGCAGAGTGGTCAGGCAGGTGGGCTCAGGGTCAGGGGCAGGCAGAGTGGTCAGGCAGGTGGGCTCAGGGTCAGGGGCAGGCAGAGTGGTCAGGCAGGTGGGCTTGGAGTCAGGGCCAGGCAGAGTGGCCAGGTAGGCAGGCTCAGGTTCAGGGGCAGGCAGAGTGGTCAGGCAGGTGGGCTCAGGGTCAGGGACAGGCAGAGTGGTCAGGCAGGTGGGCTCAGGGTCAGGGACAGGCAGAGTGGTCAGGCAGGTGGGCTCAGAGTCAGGGGCAGGCAGAGTGGTCAGGCAGGTGGGCTCAGGGTCAGGGGCAGGCAGAGTGGTCAGGCAGGTGGGCTCGGAGTCAAGGACAGGCAGAGTGGTCAGGCAGGCAGGCTCAGGGTCAGGGGCAGGCAGAGTGGTCAGGCAGGTGGGCTCAGGGTCAGGGGCAGGCAGAGTGGTCAGGCAGGTGGGCTCAGGGTCAGGGACAGGCAGAGTGGTCAGGCAGGTGGGCTCAGGGTCAGGGGCAGGCAGAGTGGTCAGGCAGGTGGGCTCGGAGTCAGGGGCAGGCAGAGTAGTCAGGCAGGTGGGCTCAGGGTCAGGGGCAGACAGAGTGGTCAGGCAGGTGGGCTCAGGGTCAGGGGCAGGCAGAGTGGTCAGGCAGGTGGGCTCAGGGTCAGGGGCAGGCAGAGTGGTCAGGCAGGTGGGCTCGGAGTCAGGGCCAGGCAGAGTGGCCAGGTAGGCAGGCTCAGGTTCAGGGGCAGGCAGAGTGGTCAGGCAGGTGGGCTCAGGGTCAGGGGCAGGCAGAGTGGTCAGGCAGGTGGGCTCGGAGTCAGGGGCAGGCAGAGTAGTCAGGCAGGTGGGCTCAGGGTCAGGGGCAGGCAGAGTGGTCAGGCAGGTGGGCTCAGGGTCAGGGGCAGGCAGAGTGGTCAGGCAGGTGGGCTCAGGGTCAGGGGCAGGCAGAGTGGTCAGGCAGGTGGGCTCAGGGTCAGGGGCAGGCAGAGTGGTCAGGCAGGTGGGCTCAGGGTCAGGGGCAGGCAGAGTGGTCAGGCAGGTGGGCTCGGAGTCAGAACAGGCAAGGATCAAAACCAGGAGGGTGAGAAAAGAGAGACTGGAAAAAGCAGAAGCTGAGACACAAAACGCTGGTTGACTTGAACGAACAAGACGAACTGGTACAGACAGATAGAAAACACAGGTATAAATACCCAGGGGATAAGTGGGGAAGATGGGCAACCCCTGGAGGGGGGTGGAGACAAGCACAAGGACAGGTGAAACAGATTAGGGCGTGACAGTACCTCTCCCCTGGAGCAGAGTGAGCACGTCCTGTCCTCTCTGTGCAGCCAGGTTTGTCTATGACAACCTGTCTCTATGACCAGGCTGTGCTCACTGAGTCTACATAGTTAGTGTTTTCCTCAGACACAGTGGTCAGATGTGCATTTCGTTACACTCACATTAACATCTGCTAACCATGTGTATGTGACCAATAAAATATGATTTGATTCGATCATCACTGTGTACCATCTGCTTAGAGACAAATAGCATTAAAGTTTACTTCGATTTTTTTTGTGGTCTTTCCAATAGGTGTTATATATATATATGTATATTTGCTTTGTTATAATTTGGTTGGGCCAGATTTTCTGAGTGCTGTCCTGAGGCTCTATGGGCTTGGCTTGGGTTAGTGAACTGAGCCTCAGAACCAGCTGGCTGAGAGGTTTCTTCTCTTGTTCCATCTGTTGACATTATAGGGCTGTGTGATGAAATGGTTTGGGGTCCCTTGTTTTTAGATGGTTGTATGGCTCTTTTTTTCAATTTGAATAAGGAGGGGGTATTGGCCCAATTCTGCTCTACATGTGTTATCTGGAGTTTTTATCTGCACTTGTAATATACTCTTGCAAAACTCTGCATGCAGTATTTCAATTGGATGTTTGTCCCATTTGGTCAACACATTATTGGAGAGTGGACCCCATATTTCACTGCCATATCCAGCAATTGGTTCTATAACTTCTAGGTTTTTTGTTGTTGCCAGATTCTAATTGGAATTTCGATTTTAATGTTCCTTTCAATGAAATAGAATGCTCTTCATGCTTTGTCTCTTGGCTCATTCACAGCCATGCGAAAGCTATCTGTGTTGCTGATATTTAGTCCTAGATACATGTAGTGTCCAAATATAATTTGTATTTGTGATATCCAGGTATTTGTGATATCCAGACCTCTTTTGGAATATAATTATATTCAAGGCTTTAAAGTTGACTGTCAGAGCCCAGGTCTGGCTGCAGATGATCTAGGTGCTGCTGTAACCCCTCCTTAGTAGGAGACAGCAGCACCAGGTCATCTGGATACAGTAGACACTTGATTTCAGTGTTGTGTAGGGTGAGACCAGGCAGATTCTTCTAATGTTTTTGCCAATTCATTAATGTAGATAGTTTTAGACTAATTGAGCAACTCTGTTTCACTCCATGTCACTGAGAGAAGAAGTCTGTTTGCTTGTTGGCAATTTTACACAAACATTTATTTTTTAGTGTACATTGATTTAATAACACCATATGTTGTTCCTCCAATACTGCTTTGTATTCGTTTATTTAAAACATACCTTCAAATTGAGCCAAATGCAGTTAGAGTGTGGAGAGTATAATGTGGTCTTTTGTGGTTGACTTGTTTGTCAGTTAGAGTGTGGAGAGTATAATGTGGTCTTTTGTGGTTGACTTGTTAGTCAGTTAGAGTGTGGAGAGTATAATGTGGTCTCTTGTGGTTGACTTGTTGGTCAATTAGAGTGTGGAGGGTATAATGTGGTCTTTTGTGGTTGACTTGTTAGTCAGTTAGAGTGTGGAGGGTATAATGTGGTCTCTTGTGGTTGACTTGTTTGTCAGTTAGAGTGTGGAGGGTATAATGTGGTCTCTTGTGGTTGACTTGTTTGTCAGTTAGAGTGTGGAGGGTATAATGTGGTCTCTTGTGGTTGACTTGTTTGTCAGTTAGAGTGTGGAGGGTATAATTGTGCAGTGTTGTGTATTCATGGATGCCAAGGGAAGCCAGGCTTCCCCAAAAAATGTACCTAGAAAAAAATAAAATGATTTATCTTTTCATCTCTCTGTGTTTCATAATCTTCCTTCAATTCGCAAAAGGCTAAATGTACCACAACGGCGGAGGCATCCGAGCGAGCGAAACATTTCCCCTCTGTCTCTGTGTGTGTAGGCCATCTATCTGATGCCATCTGGTCATAACGAGTAATGACATTGTTCCCGCCCATAGCATTGAATGCAAGGAAAGCCAGCAAGCATTTGGCCTCCCTTTATACATGTTTTTATAAAATAATAGCCAATCAGCGTTGAGCTAAACTGTGTGAGCTCAACTGTGAATGGTCATGGCAGAGCAAAAAAAAGTGTCTAGGTAACTCCAATCAAAAAAAACTCCTATCAAAAAAAGGTGTTTGGTGTCACTCCTATCAAAAAAAGATGATTGGTGCCACTCCTATCAAAAAAAGGTGTTTGGTGTCACTCCTATCAGAAAAAGGTGTTTGGTGTCACTCCTATCAAAAAAAGATGATTGGTGCCACTCCTATCAAAAAAAGGTGTTTGGTGTCACTCCTATCAGAAAAAGATGATTGGTGCCACTCCTATCAAAAAAAGGTGTTTGGTGTCACTCCTATCAAAAAAAGATGATTGGTGCCACTCCTATCAAAAAAAGGTGTTTGGTGTCACTCCTATCAAAAAAAGATGATTGGTGCCACTCCTATCAAAAAAAGGTGTTTGGTGTCACTCCTATCAAAAAAAGATGATTGGTGCCACTCCTATCAAAAAAAGGTGTTTGGTGTCACTCCTATCAAAAAAAGATGATTGGTGCCACTCCTATCAAAAAAAGGTGTTTGGTGTCACTCCTATCAAAAAAAGATGATTGGTGCCACTCCTATCAAAAAAAGGTGTTTGGTGTCACTCCTATCAGAAAAAGGTGTTTGGTGTCACTCCTATCAAAAAAAGATGATTGGTGCCACTCCTATCAAAAAAAGGTGTTTGGTGTCACTCCTATCAGAAAAAGGTGTTTGGTGTCACTCCTATCAGAAAAAGGTGTTTGGTGTCACTCCTATCAAAAAAAGGTGTTTGGTGTCACTCCTATCAAAAAAAGGTGTTTGGTGTCACTCCTATCAAAAAAAGATGATTGGTGCCACTCCTATCAGAAAAAGGTGTTTGGTGTCACTCCTATCAGAAAAAGGTGTTTGGTGTCACTCCTAACAGAAAAAGGTGTTTTGTGTCACTCCTATCAGAAAAAGGTGTTTGGTGTCACTCCTATCAGAAAAAGGTGTTTGGTGTCACTCCTAACAGAAAAAGGTGTTTGGTGTCACTCCTATCAAAAAAAGATGATTGGTGCCACTCCTATCAGAAAAAGGTGTTTGGTGTCACTCCTATCAGAAAAAGGTGTTTTGTGTCACTCCTATCAAAAAAAGGTGTTTGGTGTCACTCCTATCAAATCGCAACTAGCGCCTACGTCCTTGATAGAAACAACTTGAATTGTTGCGTTTCGTTGTGCTGGTGTCCTCTGGAGGCTATCTAGCTAGCTAGCTAAAATTGGCCCCCCATGGATGGAGATTGGGGATTTGGACTTGTGGTTTTACTTAATTATCCGTCATAGACCGTTTCGTCAACATGAAAGAGAGGAGGATGGCACTGGCTTTTCTCTATAAGTAGGGGGAGTCAACATGTTTTTTCTACTTGCATTAAGGTGCACACACACACACGCACACACACACACACACACACACACACACACACACACACACACACACACACACACACACACACAGGAATCAGAACCATGGACAACCACATACTATTTAGCTTATGTTGATTGGACTAAATTGTTCTTGCTATATTTTAGTTGTCAATGTATTAGATGAAGCATATGTGATTTGATGATGTTGAAATGTTGAAGTTGAAATGGTGCTGGAATAGCGGCGGCAGCTCCTGTTTTCTTTGTAACTTGTGGTAACTCTCCGTGGTTCTAAATCATTCGATGTTAAGTAGTCATGAACTTGCTTGACGATGCTGTAGGTCATGTAACTGTTTGTTCCATGCAATATGCTCTGTGGACTTCACCGGACAGATGTTGCTCTCTGGTTCTGTGGGGAAACGAAGGTGTAGTTAAATTGTATTAAGCCTCTGTGTCTTCTTATTGTCTCTGCCTTTAGGCCTGTATACAGTATATATATATATATATATATATATATTGTTTGTCAGTTAGAGTGTGGAGGGTATAAATGTGGTCTGTTGTGGTCATTTGGTAAAACTCCAATCTGATTTATCTTCAGTCCGTTATGCTCATCATGGACATGATGTAGTCTGCTATTTATGATACTGCACAGACTTTTCCCCAAGTTGCTGTTACTGCATATTCCTCTGTAATTATTTGACTCAGATTTTTCCACATTTTTATAGATTGGTATGATCAATCCTTGGTTCCAAATATCTGGGGCAATACCTGCAGTGAGGATAATTTTGAAAAGTTTGGGTATAGCCAGTTTGAACTTGTGATCTGTGTAGTTGATCATTTCATTTAAAATACCATCAGCACCACAGGCCTTTTTGGGTTGCATAGTTTTCCCAATAATTCTTGTTCTGTAATTGGGGTATCCATAGGATTCTGGTAGTCTTTGACTGCTGATGCAAAGATTTTATTTAACTAAGCAGTTCAGTTTAGAACAAATTCTTATTCACAATGACGGCCTACCAAAAGGCCTGCAGGGACGGAGGCCTGGGATTTTTTTTTAAACAACCAAAAAACAATATAAGTATAGGACAAAACACACAACAAGAGCGACAACACAACACTACACAAAGAGAGACCTATAAAACAACAACATAGCAAGGTAGCAACACAACATAACAACAACATGGTAGCAACACAACATGGTAGCAGCACAAAACATGTTGCAAACACAGTCAGAACAATACATCACACAAAGCAGCCACAACTGTCAGTAAGAGTGTCCATGATTGAGTCTTTGAATGAAGAGATTGAGATAAAACTGTTCCAGTCGCTAGCTGCAGCAAACTGAAAAGAAGAGCGACCCAAGGATGTGTGTGCTTTGGGGACCTTTAACAGAATGTGACTGGCAGAACAGCTGTTATATGTGGAGGATGAGGGCTGCAGTAGATATCTCTGGTATGGGGGGAGTGAGGCCTAAGAGGGTTTTATAAATAGCCATCAACCAGTGGGTCTTGCAACGGGTATACAGAGATGACCAGTTTACAGAGGAGTATAGAGTGCAGTGATGTGTCCTATAAGGAACATTGGTGGTAAATCTGATGGCCGAATGGTAAAGAACATTTAGCCGCACGAGAGCAAGCCTACCTGCCGATCTATAAGTTATGTCTCTGTAATCTAGCATGGGTAGGATGGTCATCTGAATCAGGGTTAGTTTGTCAGCTGGGGTGAAAGAGGAGCGATTACGACCAAGTCTAGATCTAACTTTAACCTGCAGCTTTGATATGTGTTGAGAGAAGGACAGTGCACCGTCTAGCCATACTCACAAGTACTTGTATGAGGTGACTACCTCAAGCTCTAAACCCTCAGATGTAGTTATCACACCTGTGGGAAGAAGGGCATTCTTGTTACCAAACCACATGACCTTTGTTTTGGAGGTGTTCAGATCAAGGTTAAGGGTAGAGAAAGCTTGTTGGACACTAAGAAAGCTTTGTTGTAGAGCATTTAACACAAAGTCTGGGGAGGGGCCAGCGGATTTTAAACCATATAATCTGCATATATAGGGATGAGAGAGCTTCCTACTGCCTGAGCTATATTGTTGATGTAAATTGAGAAGAGCGTGGGGTCTAGGATTGAGCCTTGGGGGACTCCCTTGGTGACAGGCAGTGGCTGAGACAGCAGATTTTCTTTTCTTTTTTTAATATACTGCACTCTTTGAGAGAGGTAGTTAGCAAACCAGGCCAAAGACCCCTCAGAGACACCAATACTCCTTAGCCAGCCCACAAGAATGGAATGGTCTACCGAATCAAATGCTTTGGCCAAGTCAATAAAAATAGCAGCACAATATTTCTTAGAGTCAAGGGCAGTGGTGACTTCATTGAGGACCTTTAAGGTTGCAGTGACACATCCATAACCTGAGCGGAAACCAGATTGCATACCCGAGAGAATACTATAGACATCAAGAAAGCCAAGTTATTGACAAATCTTTTTGTTCTGGGCTCTTTCTTATATTACTGTAAATGGAGGTTTCCAAAATGATTTAGCCACCATTTTGGATTGCCAATTCATCATGATGTGGTTTGCTTAAAACTGTTTTCTCACAGAATTGGTTTGATTCTGTGTGTGTGTGTGTGTGTGTGTGTGTGTGTGTGTGTGTGTGTGTGTAAATTCCTAAATGCATAAATGTGTGCTGTATATTGCTGTAAATAGAGGTTTGCAAAGTGATTTCTCCACCATTTTGGATAGCCAGTTCATCATGATGTGGTTTGCTTAAAACTGTTTTCTCCCAGAAGTGGTTGGATTCAATGGACTCCTCAATTACATCCAGCTGATTGTTCCTAATTCTGTTCTGAGGGTGTGTTTCTATTGCTTCAGTGTTTCCTCATAATGAAGGTGTATATTTTTGTTGTCTGGATCTCTGTGTTTTTGATTAGATTTACTGTATTTCTCAATGACTGTTTCTATCACTCTCACTCTCTCGCTCTCTCTTTCTCTCTCTCTCTGTCTCTCTCTCTCTCTCTGTCTCTCTCACTCTCTCTTTCTCTATCTTTCTCTTTCTTTCTCTCTCTCTCTCTCTCTCTCTCTCTCACTCTCTCTCTCTCACACACACTATATCTCTTTCTCTTTCTCTCTCTGAGTGTTCCCTTATACATTGATCCTGTGTGTGTGTGTGTGTGAGAGATCTAAACGTTTCCCTCTTATCTTAGTTTATTCTCCTAGGACCTGTTTTATGGCACATTACTGTAGATTGGATTGGGGATACATTGGGGATAGCATATTGCACTGTGTGTGTGTGTGTGTGTGTGTGTGTGTGTGTGTGTGTGTGTGTGTGTGTGTGTGTGTGTGTGTGTGTGTGTGTGTGTGTGTGTGTGTGTGTGTGTGTGTGTGTGTGTGTGTAGGGGGTCTGAGTGTGTAAATGCATAAATGTGTGCATGTGTGTATGTATGTATGCATATTGCTCAGGAACAGCTTCAGAGTCAAAAGAAATCAGGTTTAAAACCATATATATCTCCCTCTCTCTCCCTTGTATACTCACACACACACACACACACACACACACTCCAATATTTTTTCCTTTCTATTCAAGACCTCATCTTCAGTATTCTGTATGGAGCTGTGAGCCTGAAGTGAATACTATTGAGTCCTATAGATGGGGAACTGCAGCGTGGGTTCCTGTGTGAAAACTATAGATGGATAGATGGATAGGAACTGCAGCGTGGGTTCCTGTGTGAAAACTATAGATGGATAGATGGATAGGAACTGTAGCGTGGGTTCCTGTGTGAATACTGTAGATAGATAGAAGGGGAACTGTAGCGTGGGTTCCTGTGTGAAAACTATAGATGGATAGATGGATAGGAACTGTAGCGTGGGTTCCTGTGTGAATACTGTAGATAGATAGAAGGGGAACTGTAGCGTGGGTTCCTGTGTGAATACTGTAGATAGATAGAAGGGGAACTGCAGCGTGGGTTCCTGTGTGAATACTGTAGATAGATAGAAGGGGAACTGCAACATGGGTTCCTGTGTGAATACTGTAGATAGATAGAAGGGGAACTGCAACATGGGTTCCTGTGTGAATACTGTAGATAGATAGAAGGGGAACTGCAACATGGGTTCCTGTGTGAATACTGTAGATAGATAGAAGGGGAACTGCAACATGGGTTCCTGTGTGAATACTGTAGATAGATAGAAGGGGAACTGCAACATGGGTTCCTGTGTGAATACTGTAGATAGATAGAAGGGGAACTGTAGCGTGGGTTCCTGTGTGAATACTGTAGATAGATAGAAGGGGAACTACAGCGTGGGTTCCTGTGTGAATACTGTAGATAGATAGAAGGGGAACTGCAGCGTGGGTTCCTGTGTGAATACTGTAGATAGATAGATAGATAGATAGATAGATAGATAGATAGATAGATAGATAGATAGATAGATAGATAGATAGATAGATAGATAGATAGATAGATAGATAGATAGATAGATAGATAGATAGATAGATAGAAGGGGAACTGTAGCGTGGGTTCCTGTGTGAATACTGTAGATTGATAGAAGGGGAACTGCAGCGTGGGTTCCTGTGTGAATACTGTAGATAGATAGAAGGGGAACTACAGCGTGGGTTCCTGTGTGAATACTGTAGATAGATAGAAGGGGAACTGTAGCGTGGGTTCCTGTGTGAATACTGTAGATAGATAGAAGGGGGTTCCTGTGTGAATACTGTAGATAGATAGAAGGGGAACTGCAGCGTGGGTTCCTGTGTGAATACTGTAGATAGATAGATAGATAGATAGATAGATAGATAGATAGATAGATAGATAGATAGATAGATAGATAGATAGATAGATAGATAGATAGATAGATAGATAGATAGATAGATAGATAGATAGATAGATAGATAGATAGATAGATAGAAGGGGAACTGTAGCGTGGGTTCCTGTGTGAATACTGTAGATTGATAGAAGGGGAACTGCAGCGTGGGTTCCTGTGTGAATACTGTAGATAGATAGAAGGGGAACTACAGCGTGGGTTCCTGTGTGAATACTGTAGATAGATAGAAGGGGAACTGCAGTGTGGGTTCCTGTGTGAATACTGTAGATAGATAGATAGATAGATAGATAGATAGATAGATAGATAGATAGATAGATAGATAGATAGATAGGGGAATTGCAGCGTTGCTTCCTGTCTGTCTCCTCCTGTCTCTTCCTCTCTACCCCTCCTCTCTTTCCTGCCCTCCTCTGTATGTGTGTGTGTGTGTGTGTGTGTGTGTGTGTGTGTGTGTGTGTGTGTAGCAGCAGCCTCTTTGAGCTCTGTTGGAGCTGAAAGCCCTTTCACATAGTTGACTGGACCCCAGCATGCAGTGGGCTTCTGAGACTTGACAGGGGGCCTTTACTAATTAACCACTCTGACCAGAGATGTTTGTGTGTGTGCGTGTGCGTGTGTGTGCGTGTGTGCGTGTGTGTGCGTGTGTGTGTGTGTTTTCCTTTCCTCTCATCTTCAGGTTCGGTCCTTAACGACGGCCAATGGCACACGGTGCGTCTGGTTGCTAAGGAGAACTCGGTCTTGTTGACGATCGATGGTGACGAGGCATCAGCGATCCGAACCACCACACCTATCACCATCAGGACCGGGGGAACATACCACCTGGGAGGTGAGGGGGGGGGGGGGGGGGGGGGGGGGGGGGGGGGTGAAATCACAGAACAACACTACATCAGAGGATATGTTCTGCATTCTTTTACTGTCCTTAGAAAATAAACATCAATTATTGTTAAATACTATACCAACATTTCATCATGTGCTTTGAACCAGACCGTGAGTTGTCTATGATACTACACATGACATATTGAACTCAGGCAGAAAAGTTTAGGACATCTGTGCTGGGGTTATTGGAGGAAAATAAGTTCACAGGGGAACTCTAGAACTCAATACGCACACATCCCCTCCTCTGCTCTGCCTGGCTGCTCATACATTAAACATGAGACACGGAGGTTCTCATTAATCTGACTGCTGCCTCTGAAAGGACCACACTGTGTGTGTGTATGTATGTGTGTGTGTGTGTGTGTGTGTGTGTGTGTGTGTGTGTGTGTGTGTTTTGGATAGGTTGTTTCCTGACTGAGCTTCAATAAACCCTTCTGTCTCCTCTTTCCATATCAACACACTTGAACACACACACACACACACACTATGGCAGTTGGCCAGGTAGAGGAGAAATATAACTGACAGAAAGCCCCAGACATACTCCAGTGAGATCTAAGATCTGAGATGTGAGATGTGGCCTGATTCCAGAGGGACTTGGCTTCTCTGAAGAGATTGGCTCCATTGGTCCCATTCCATCTGCTCTGGTCCTGGGGAGTGGATGTTAGGATGGGACTCTGCTCTGGTCCTGGGGGTGGGGGGTGAATGTTAGGATGGGACTACTCTGGTCCTGGGGGGTGAATGTTAGGATGGGACTCTACTCTGGTCCTGGTGGGTGAATGTTAGGATGGGACTACTCTGGTCCTGGGGGGTGAATGTTAGGATGGGACTCTACTCTGGTCCTGGGGGGGATGAATGTTAGGATGGGACTACTCTGGTCCTGGGGGGTGAATGTTAGGATGGGACTACTCTGGTCCTGGGGGGGATGAATGTTAGGATGGGACTCTACTCTGGTCCTGGGGGGGATGAATGTTAAGATGGGATTACTCTGGTCCTGGGGGTGAATGTTAGGATGGGACTCTACTCTGGTCCTGGGGGGTGAATGTTAGGATGGGACTCTACTCTGGTCCTGGGGGGTGAATGTTAGGATGGGACTCTACTCTGGTCCTGGGGGGTGAATGTTTGGATGGGACTCTACTCTGGTCCTGGGGGGTGGGTGAATGTTAGGATGGGACTCTGCTCTGGTCCTGAGGGGTGAATGTTAGGATGGGACTCTACTCTGGTCCGGGGGGGGGGGGGGTGAATGTTAGGATGGGACTCTACTCTGGTCCTGGGGGGGATGAATGTTAGCATGGGACTCTACTCTGGTCCTAGGGGGATGAATGTTAAGATGGGACTACTCTGGTCCTGGGGGTGAATGTTAGGATGGGACTCTACTTTGGTCCTGGGGGGTGGATGTTAGGATGGGACTCTGCTCTGGTCCTGGGGGGTGAATGTTAGGATGGGACTCCTCTGGTCCTGGGGGATGAATGTTGGGATGGGACTCTACTCTGGTCCTGGGGGTGAATGTTAGGATAGGACTCTGCTCTGGTCCTGGGGGGTGAATGTTAGGATGGGACTCTACTCGGGTCCTGGGGGGGATGAATGTTAGGATGGGACTCTACTCTGGTCCTGGGGGGTGAATGTTAGGATGGGACTCTGCTCTTGTCCTTGGGGGTGAATGTTAGGATAGGACTCTACTCTGGTCCTGGGGGGTGAATGTTAGGATGGGACTCTGCTCTGGTCCTGGGGGGTGAATGTTAGGATAGGACTCTACTCTGGTCCTGGGGGGTGAATGTTAGGATAGGACTCTGGTCTGGTCCTGGGGGGTGAATGTTAGGATGGGACTGAGCTCTGGACCTGTGTGGTGAATGTTAGGATAGGACTCTGCTCTGGTCCTGGGGGGAATGAATGTTAGGATGGGACTACTCTGGTCCTGGGAGGTGAATGTTAGGATGGGACTTTACTCTGGTCCTGGGTTGTGAATGTTAGGATGGGAATCTACTCTGGTCCAGGGTGGGATGAATGTTAGATTGGGACTACTCTGGTCCTGGGGGGGAGAATGTTAGGATGGGACGACTCTGGTCTTGGGGGGGGGGGGGGGGTGAATGTTAGGATGGGACTCTACTCTGGTCCTGGGGGGTGAATGTTGGGATGGGACTACTCTCGTCCTGGGGGTGAATGTTAGGATGGGACTCTACTTTGGTCCTGGGGGGGATGAATGTTAGGAAGCGACTCTACTCTGGTCCTGGGGGGATGAATGTTTGGATGGGACTACTCTGGTCCTGGGGGTGAATGTTAGGATGGGACTCTACTCTGGTC
The DNA here is from genome assembly GCF_013265735.2 of Oncorhynchus mykiss. Classification (NCBI taxonomy): domain Eukaryota; kingdom Metazoa; phylum Chordata; class Actinopteri; order Salmoniformes; family Salmonidae; genus Oncorhynchus; species Oncorhynchus mykiss. The sequence goes on along the minus strand of NC_048575.1, from coordinate 17,534,851 downwards.
CTGGGGGGGGATGAATGTTAGGATGGGACTCTACTCTGGTCCTGGGGGGTGAATGTTAGGATGGGACTCTACTCTGGTCCTGGGGGGTGAATGTTAGGATGGGACTCTACTCTGGTCCTAGGGGGTGAATGTTAGGATGGGACTACTCTGGTCCTGGGGGGTGAATATTAGGATGGGACTCTATTCTGGTCCTGGGGGGTGAATGTTAGGATGGGACTCTACTCTGGTCCTGGGGGGGGATGAATGTTAGGATGGGACTACTCTGGTCCTGGGGGATGGATGTTAGGATGGGACTCTACTCTGGTCCTGGGGAATGGTTGAATGTTAGGATGGGACTCTACTCTGGTCCTGGGGGGGATGAATGTTAGGATGGGACTACTCTGGTCCTGGGGGGTGAATGTTAGGATGGGACTTTACTCTGGTCCTGGGGGTGAATGTTAGGATGGGACCCTACTCTGGTCCTGGGGGGTGAATGTTAGGACTGGACCCTACTCTGGTCCTGGGAGGTGAATGTTTGGATGGGACTCTACTCTGGTCCTGGGGGGTGAATGTTAGGATTGGACCCTACTCTGGTCCTGGGGGGTGAATGTTAGGATGGGACTCTACTCTGGTCCTGGGGGGTGAATGTTAGGATGGGACTCTACTCTGGTCCTGGGGGGTGAATGTAAGGATGGGAATCTACTCTGGTCCAGGAGGATATGAATGTTAGGATGGGACTACTCTGGTCCTGGGGGGGATGAATGTTAGGATGGGACTACTCTGGTCCTGGGGGTGAATGTTAGGATGGGACTCTACTTTGGTCCTGGGGGGGATGAATGTTAGGAAGTGACTCTACTCTGGTCCTGGGGGGGATGAATGTTAGGATGGGACTACTCTGGTCCTGGGGGTGAATGTTAGGATGGGACTCTACTCTGGTCCTGGGGGGGGGGGTGAATGTTAGGATGGGACTCTACTCTGGTCCTGGGGGGTGAATGTTAGGATGGGACTCTACTCTGGTCCTGGGGGGTGAATGTTAGGATGGGACTCTACTCTGGTCCTGGGGGGTGAATGTTAGGATGGGACTCTACTCTGGTCCTGGGGGGTGAATGTTAGGATGGGACTCTACCCTGGTCCTGGGGGGGATGAATGTTAGGATGGGACTACTCTGGTCCTGGGGGGTGAATGTTAGGATGGGACCCTACTCTGGTCCTGAGGGGTGAATGTTAGGATGGGACTCTACCCTGGTCCTGGGGGTGAATGTTAGGATGGGACTCTACTCTGGTCCTGGGGGGGGTGAATGTTAGGATGGGACTACTCTGGTCCTGGGGGGTGAATGTTAGGATGGGACTCTACTCTGGTCCTGGGGGGTGAATGTTAGGATGGGACTCTACCCTGGTCCTGGGGGTGAATGTTAGGACTGGACCCTACTCTGGTCCTGGGGGGTGAATGTTTGGATGGGACTCTACTCTGGTCCTGTGGGATGAATGTTAGGATTGGACCCTACTCTGGTCCTGGGGGGTGAATGTTAGGATGGGACTCTACTCTGGTCCTGGGGGGTGAATGTTAGGATGGGACTCTACCCTGGTCCTGGGGTGAATGTTAGGATGGGACTCTACTCTGGTCCTGGGGGGGAATGAATGTTAGGATGGGACTACTCTGGTCCTGGGGGGTGAATGTTAGGATGGGACTCTACTCTGGTCCTGGGGGGTGAATGTTAGGATGGGACTCTACTCTGGTCCTGGGGGGTGGATGTTTGGATGGGACTCTGCTCTGGTCCTGTGGGGTGAATGTTGGGATGGGACTCTACTCTGGTCCTGGGGGGTGGATGTTTGGATGGGACTCTGCTCTGGTCCTGGGAGGTGAATGTTTGGATGGGACTCTACTCTGGTCCTGGATGTCTGCTCTGATGCTGCTGCAGGTCAGCGGGGAATCTGATTGCAGGCTGATGGAGCCCACTGGGAATGTAGAACCAGAACCAGTACCAATGAGACTGCCCCTCTCCCTTCCTTTCTAGCTTTCTTTTTATATATTCCCTCTAGCTTTCTCTTCATGTATTCTCTCTCTCTTTCTTTATTTTTCTCTGTCATTCTTTTCTCCCTGTCTCTGTCGCTCTCTCTCTCTCTTTCTTTCTCTCTTTCTTTCTCTCTTTGGTAGGCAGTAGGAGGCAGGGGTGGAGACAGTTTAGACAGATGGTGGTGGTGACTTGAGAAACTTTTGGAAGAAATCCCATACACAAAATGAGTTCTGAAAACACACACACACAGACACACACACACACAATCACACACACCTAGACAGGTTTGCCTCAATAGTAAGTCATGTAGTGCGATGGCCATGAGGTTGATTGACATCATGTCTGACAGACTGTTACACTTGAATGATGGAGATGTCCTCTGTGTTTTATAGCTCTCCCTTTCTCCCCCTCTGCTCCCTCTCGCTCTCTTTCTCCCCCATCGCCTCTCCTCTCTCTCTCAACCCCACACCCTCACCCTCTCTTTCTATCCCCTCACTTTCTTTTTCCCCTCTCTCTCTCTCTCTCTCTCTCGCCTCTTTCTGTCTCTCAGGGTACTTCCTGCCTACCTTAGCCCCACCCACCCAGAAGTCGTTTCAGGGCTGCATGCAGGCAATTCTATTGGACGATCAGCCGGCTGATATGCATGCCGTGGAGAAAGGCATTGTGGGAGCATTTGAGAACGTCAGCTTAGACATGTGTGCCATTATAGACAGGTAAGAGACCCAAACAAACACATAGGATCTTTGGTGTTTATTTTTCAAATGTTTGATGTTTGAACTAATAATGAGGTCAGAGAGCTGATGGTCACTAGAGATATATATATATTTATTAATATTTCTCCAGACGAATACATTGTATTGTACTTCTGATTGCAGGTGGCCCACATTTTCTCAGTCATATAAATATGAAATCTCTCTCTCGAATCAATGCATCTCTGTGATGCTGAAGCTGTTACATTAAACTTTGACAACAGTTTTTGTTAATTGCATACATTTATTGAATTGATAGAATGAACGCATCAATAGTATCTATAATATCTGACTTTGGAGAGGTTGGTTTCACTTCTTACATTTTTTTTAAGGTTAACATTTGCGATACATTGGGTTGTGGAGACCACTGGTTATAGAAGCATCAGTGCCGTATTTGCACTGAGACACAAAAAGCCATGGAAAAGCATCCTTTATTTCTCATTGTTTACCTAAACATGTTCAGCACAACATACAGCACACACAGAGATCAGTGTCGGTCATTGTACAAACACAAACCGATGCTTTCCTTGCTCTACAAAGAAGAGCTTGGCTTCGGGGCGATTCAGAACAGGGATTGTCTTGATTTAGATGTTTAATTCTTGCTTTCATGTCTCCTTTGTTCCAAGGTCCCTCCACCTCCTCACCATGGTAAAAGCACTCTATTCTTACAGCTGCAGAATTGGTCTGCTTTAGAACAGATTCAAAAGGCTAAGCTTTCTCTCTCTCTGTCTGTCTGTCTGTCTGTCTGTCTGTCTGTCTGTCTGTCTGTCTGTCTGTCTGTCTGTCACCCCTTCTGTTCTCTCTTACTCTCCTTCAATCTCTCCCTCTTTCCCTGTCACCCACACATTCCTCTCTCTCACACATACACATGCACATGCACATACACACACACGTGTGTGTGTCTGTACTGAGTAGGGAATTATCCAGCCTTGATTTAACACCAGTTTCGTAATGCGATTGTGAGTTGAGAGCACTGATAGTCTTGTCTTTATCCATAGCGGGAATGCTATTTTTCCGCTTGGATACCCCAAGGTACGGAGAATGTTTCAGAGGCTCCAATAGCTGCAATACTTCACTGTCTTTTCTAGCCGACTTCCTCTAAGTGTTATAAAGCCCCTTTTCATCTGAGTGAACAGCGTTGGAGGGGGTTTGATCACTTTGCTTTCTTTTCAAGTGGCAAGCTTCTGTTTTGTCCTCCCTGGATTTACAAGCAGGAATTTACATTCTGATACAGAAGGCCAGTGTATGTCTGGAGGATGTTTGTGAAAGCTAACCCTGGGGCAGTAACACTTTTGACTGAAGCCTGGGGACATTTCATTCAGCTCACACATCAAAACATGTTTCTGTTGGAAATAAATTAATATCAATGTTTTGGAGGGAAACGTATAATGGCATAGGAAATAGTCTATGGTGAATACCAAAAAATTTAAAAATGCTGAGTGAATATTTATTTTTCTCTCTCCATCTCTCTCTTTCCCTATCCCACCTCTCTCCCCCATCCTCCCTCCCCCTTTCCATCTTTCTCTCTAGGTGTATGCCTAACCATTGTGAGCATGGAGGCAGGTGTAAACAGACCTGGGACAGGTTTAGCTGCACATGTGACGGAACCGGATACACTGGAGCCACATGCCACACTTGTGAGTGTGTGTGTGTCTGTGTGTGCGTGAATGTGTGTGTGTGTGTGTGTGTGTGTACGTGTGTGATTGTTTCTGTGTGTGTGTGTGTGTGTGTACTTGCTTGAGTGTGTATGTGCGTGAGTGTGTGTTTGTTTCTGTGTGTGTGTGTGTGTGTGTGTGTGTGTGTGTATGAGTGTGTGTGCGTGAGTGTGTGTGTGTATGCATGAGTGTTAGTGAGTGTGTTTGTGTTCGTGTTCGTGAGTGTGTGTGTGTGTGTGTGTGTGTGTGTGTGTGTGTGTGTGTGTGTGCGTATACGTGCGTGAGTGTGTGTGTTTGTGTGAGTGTGTACCTGCGTGTGTGTGTGTGTGTGTGTGTGTGTGTGTGTGTGTGTGTGTGTGTGTGTGTGTGTGTGAATATGTGTGTGAATATGTGTGTGTGTGTGTGTGTGTGTGTGTGAATGTGTGTGTGTGTGTGAGTGTGTGTGTACGTGAGTGAGTGTGTGTGTGTGTGTGCGTGACTGATTGTGTGTGTACGTGCTTGTGTGTGTCTGTGTGCGTGAGTGTGTACGTGTGTGAGTGTGTGTGCGTGAGTGTGTGTGTGTACGTGCGTGAGTGTGTATGTATGTGTGCATAAGTGCGTGTTTGTTTGT
>NC_048575.1:17507344-17519844 GCF_013265735.2 Oncorhynchus mykiss | reverse complement strand
GTGACAGAGTCAGTATTTGGATGCAGAGTGACAGAGTCAGTATTTGGAAGCAGAGTGACAGAGTCAGTATTTGGATGCAGAGTGACAGAGTCAGTATTTGGAAGCAGAGTGACAGAGTCAGTATTTGGAAGCAGAGTGACAGAGTCAGTACTTGGATGCAGAGTGACAGAGTCAGTATTTGAGTGCAGAGTGACAGATTCAGTATTTTGGTGCAGAGTGACAGAGTCAGTATTTGGGTGCAGACTGACAGAGTCAGTATTTGGATGCAGAGTGACAGAGTCCGTTTTTGAGTGCAGAGTGACAGAGTCAGTATTTGGGTGCAGAGTGACAGAGTCAGTATTTGGATGCAGAGTGACAGAGTCAGTTTTTGGATGCAGAGTGACAGAGTCCGTATTTGGAAGCAGAGTGATAGAGTCAGTATTTGGATGCAGAGTGACAGAGTCAGTATTTAGAACCAGAGTGACAGAGTCAGTATTTGGATGCAGAGTGACAGAGTCAGTATTTGGATGCAGAGTGACAGAGTCAGTACTTGGATGCAGAGTGACAGAGTCAGTATTTTGGTGCAGAGTGACAGAGTCAGTATTTGGGTGCAGACTGACAGAGTCAGTATTTGGATGCAGAGTGACAGATTCAGTTTTTGGGTGCAGAGTGACAGAGTCAGTATTTTGGTGCAGAGTGACAGAGTCAGTATTTGGATGCAGAGTGACAGAGTCAGTATTTGGATGCAGAGTGATAGAGTCAGTATTTGGGTGCAGAGTGACAGTGTCAGTATTTTGAAGCAGTGACAGAGTCAGTATTTGGATGCAGAGTAACAGAGTCAGTATTTGGATGCAGAGTGACAGAGTCAGTATTTGGATGCAGAGTGACAGAGTCAGTATTTGGGTGCAGAGTGACAGAGTCAGTATTTGGATGCAGAGTGACAGAGTCAGTATTTTCAAGCAGTGACAGAGTCAGTATTTGGATGCAGAGTGACAGAGTCAGTATTTGGGTGCAGAGTGACATAGTCAGTATTTGGGTGCAGAGTGACAGGGTCAGTATTTTGATGCAGAGTGACAGAGTCAGTATTTGGATGCAGAGTGACAGAGTCAGTATTTGGAAGCAGAGTGACAGAGTCAGTATTTGGAAGCAGAGTGACAGAGTCAGTATTTGGATGCAGAGTGACAGAGTCAGTATTTGGGTGCAGAGTGACAGAGTCAGTATTTTCAAGCAGTGACAGAGTCAGTATTTGGATGCAGAGTGACAGAGTCAGTATTTGGATGCAGAGTGACAGAGTCAGTATTTGGATGCAGAGTGACAGAGTCAGTATTTGGGTGCAGAGTGACAGAGTCAGTATTTGGATGCAGAGTGACAGAGTCAGTATTTTCAAGCAGTGACAGAGTCAGTATTTGGATGCAGAGTGACAGAGTCAGTATTTGGGTGCAGAGTGACATAGTCAGTATTTGGGTGCAGAGTGACAGGGTCAGTATTTTGATGCAGAGTGACAGAGTCAGTATTTGGATGCAGAGTGACAGATTCAGTATTTGGAAGCAGAGTGACAGTCAGTACTTGGATGCAGAGTGACAGAGTCAGTATTTGGATGCAGACTGACAGAGTCAGTATTTGGAAGCAGAGTGACAGAGTCAGTACTTGGATGCAGAGTGACAGAGTCAGAATTTCGAAGCAGAGTGACAGAGGCAGTATTTGGATGCAGAGTGACAGAGTCAGTATTTGGATGCAGAGTGATAGAGTCAGTATTTGGGTGCAGAGTGACAGTGTCAGTATTTTGAAGCAGTGACAGAGTCAGTATTTGGATGCAGAGTGATAGAGTCAGTATTTGGGTGCAGAGTGACAGTGTCAGTATTTTGAAGCAGTGACAGAGTCAGTATTTGGATGCAGAGTAACAGAGTCAGTATTTGGATGCAGAGTGACAGAGTCAGTATTTGGATGCAGAGTGACAGAGTCAGTATTTGGGTGCAGAGTGACAGAGTCAGTATTTGGATGCAGAGTGACAGAGTCAGTATTTTCAAGCAGTGACAGAGTCAGTATTTGGATGCAGAGTGACAGAGTCAGTATTTGGGTGCAGAGTGACATAGTCAGTATTTGGGTGCAGAGTGACAGGGTCAGTATTTTGATGCAGAGTGACAGAGTCAGTATTTGGATGCAGAGTGACAGAGTCAGTATTTGGAAGCAGAGTGACAGAGTCAGTACTTGGATGCAGAGTGACAGAGTCAGTATTTGGATGCAGAGTGACAGAGTCAGTATTTGGATGCAGAGTGACAGAGTCAGTATTTGGAAGCAGAGTGACAGAGTCAGTATTTGGAAGCAGAGTGACAGAGTCAGTACTTGGATGCAGAGTGACAGAGTCAGTATTTGGAAGCAGAGTGACAGAGTCAGTATTTGGATGCAGAGAGACAGAGTCAGTATTTGGATGCAGAGTGACAGAGTCAGTATTTGGAAGCAGAGTGACAGAGTCAGTACTTGGATGCAGAGTGACAGAGTCAGTATTTCGAAGCAGAGTGACAGAGGCAGTATTTGGATGCAGAGTGACAGAGTCAGTATTTGGATGCAGAGTGACAGAGTCAGTATTTGGAAGCAGAGTGACAGAGTCAGTATTTTGAAGCAGAGTGACAGAGTCAGTATTTGGATGCAGAGTGACAGAGTCAGTATTTTGAAGCAGTGAAGGGGTCCATATTTGGAAGCAGAGTGACAGAGTCAGTACTTGGATGCAGAGTGACAGAGTCAGTATTTTGGTGCAGAGTGACAGAGTCAGTATTTGGGTGCAGACTGACAGAGTCAGTATTTGGATGCAGAGTGACAGATTCAGTTTTTGGGTGCAGAGTGACAGAGTCAGTATTTTGGTGCAGAGTGACAGAGTCAGTATTTGGATGCAGAGTGACAGAGTCAGTATTTGGATGCAGAGTGATAGAGTCAGTATTTGGGTGCAGAGTGACAGTGTCAGTATTTTGAAGCAGTGACAGAGTCAGTATTTGGATGCAGAGTAACAGAGTCAGTATTTGGATGCAGAGTGACAGAGTCAGTATTTGGATGCAGAGTGACAGAGTCAGTATTTGGGTGCAGAGTGACAGAGTCAGTATTTGGATGCAGAGTGACAGAGTCAGTATTTTCAAGCAGTGACAGAGTCAGTATTTGGATGCAGAGTGACAGAGTCAGTATTTGGGTGCAGAGTGACATAGTCAGTATTTGGGTGCAGAGTGACAGGGTCAGTATTTTGATGCAGAGTGACAGAGTCAGTATTTGGATGCAGAGTGACAGAGTCAGTATTTGGAAGCAGAGTGACAGAGTCAGTATTTGGAAGCAGAGTGACAGAGTCAGTATTTGGATGCAGAGTGACAGAGTCAGTATTTGGGTGCAGAGTGACAGAGTCAGTATTTTCAAGCAGTGACAGAGTCAGTATTTGGATGCAGAGTGACAGAGTCAGTATTTGGATGCAGAGTGACAGAGTCAGTATTTGGATGCAGAGTGACAGAGTCAGTATTTGGGTGCAGAGTGACAGAGTCAGTATTTGGATGCAGAGTGACAGAGTCAGTATTTTCAAGCAGTGACAGAGTCAGTATTTGGATGCAGAGTGACAGAGTCAGTATTTGGGTGCAGAGTGACATAGTCAGTATTTGGGTGCAGAGTGACAGGGTCAGTATTTTGATGCAGAGTGACAGAGTCAGTATTTGGATGCAGAGTGACAGATTCAGTATTTGGAAGCAGAGTGACAGAGTCAGTACTTGGATGCAGAGTGACAGAGTCAGTATTTGGATGCAGAGTGACAGAGTCAGTATTTGGAAGCAGAGTGACAGAGTCAGTACTTGGATGCAGAGTGACAAAGTCAGAATTTCGAAGCAGAGTGACAGAGGCAGTATTTGGATGCAGAGTGACAGAGTCAGTATTTGGATGCAGAGTGACAGAGTCAGTATTTGGAAGCAGAGTGACAGAGTCAGTATTTTGAAGCAGAGTGACAGAGTCAGTATTAGGATGCAGAGTGACAGAGTCAGTATTTTGAAGCAGTGAAGGGGTACATATTTGGAAGCAGAGTGACAGAGTCAGTACTTGGATGCAGAGTGACAGAGTCAGTATTTGGATGCAGAGTGACAGAGTCAGTACTTGGATGCAGAGTGACAGAGTCAGTATTTGGATGCAGAGTGACAGAGTCGGTATTTGGAAGCAGAGTGACAGAGTCAGTACTTGGATGCAGAGTGACAGAGTCAGTATTTGGAAGCAGAGTGACAGAATCAGTATTTGGATGCAGAGTGACAGAGTTAGTATTTGGATGCAGAGTGACAGAGTCAGTATTTGGATGCAGAGTGACAGAGTCAGTATTTTCAAGCAGTGACAGAGTCAGTATTTGGATGCAGAGTGACAGAGTCAGTATTTGGATGCAGAGTGACATAGTCAGTATTTGGGTGCAGAGTGACAGGGTCAGTATTTGGATGCAGAGTGACAGAGTCAGTATTTGGGTGCAGAGTGACAGAGTCAGTATTTGGATGCAGAGTGACAGAGTCAGTATTTTCAAGCAGTGACAGAGTCAGTATTTGGATGCAGAGTGACAGTCAGTATTTGGGTGCAGAGTGACATAGTCAGTATTTGGGTGCAGAGTGACAGGGTCAGTATTTTGATGCAGAGTGACAGAGTCAGTATTTGGATGCAGAGTGACAGAGTCAGTATTTGGAAGCAGAGTGACAGAGTCAGTATTTGGAAGCAGAGTGACAGAGTCAGTATTTGGATGCAGAGTGACAGAGTCAGTATTTGGATGCAGAGTGATAGAGTCAGTATTTGGGTGCAGAGTGACAGTGTCAGTATTTTGAAGCAGTGACAGAGTCAGTATTTGGATGCAGAGTAACAGAGTCAGTATTTGGATGCAGAGTGACAGAGTCAGTATTTGGATGCAGAGTGACAGAGTCAGTATTTGGGTGCAGAGTGACAGAGTCAGTATTTGGATGCAGAGTGACAGAGTCAGTATTTTCAAGCAGTGACAGAGTCAGTATTTGGATGCAGAGTGACAGAGTCAGTATTTGGGTGCAGAGTGACATAGTCAGTATTTGGGTGCAGAGTGACAGGGTCAGTATTTTGATGCAGAGTGACAGAGTCAGTATTTGGATGCAGAGTGACAGAGTCAGTATTTGGAAGCAGAGTGACAGAGTCAGTACTTGGATGCAGAGTGACAGAGTCAGTATTTGGATGCAGAGTGACAGAGTCAGTATTTGGATGCAGAGTGACAGAGTCAGTATTTGGAAGCAGAGTGACAGAGTCAGTATTTGGAAGCAGAGTGACAGAGTCAGTACTTGGATGCAGAGTGACAGAGTCAGTATTTGGAAGCAGAGTGACAGAGTCAGTATTTGGATGCAGAGAGACAGAGTCAGTATTTGGATGCAGAGTGACAGAGTCAGTATTTGGAAGCAGAGTGACAGAGTCAGTACTTGGATGCAGAGTGACAGAGTCAGTATTTCGAAGCAGAGTGACAGAGGCAGTATTTGGATGCAGAGTGACAGAGTCAGTATTTGGATGCAGAGTGACAGAGTCAGTATTTGGAAGCAGAGTGACAGAGTCAGTATTTTGAAGCAGAGTGACAGAGTCAGTATTTGGATGCAGAGTGACAGAGTCAGTATTTTGAAGCAGTGAAGGGGTCCATATTTGGAAGCAGAGTGACAGAGTCAGTACTTGGATGCAGAGTGACAGAGTCAGTATTTTGGTGCAGAGTGACAGAGTCAGTATTTGGGTGCAGACTGACAGAGTCAGTATTTGGATGCAGAGTGACAGATTCAGTTTTTGGGTGCAGAGTGACAGAGTCAGTATTTTGGTGCAGAGTGACAGAGTCAGTATTTGGATGCAGAGTGACAGAGTCAGTATTTGGATGCAGAGTGATAGAGTCAGTATTTGGGTGCAGAGTGACAGTGTCAGTATTTTGAAGCAGTGACAGAGTCAGTATTTGGATGCAGAGTAACAGAGTCAGTATTTGGATGCAAAGTGACAGAGTCAGTATTTGGATGCAGAGTGACAGAGTCAGTATTTGGGTGCAGAGTGACAGAGTCAGTATTTGGATGCAGAGTGACAGAGTCAGTATTTTCAAGCAGTGACAGAGTCAGTATTTGGATGCAGAGTGACAGAGTCAGTATTTGGGTGCAGAGTGACATAGTCAGTATTTGGGTGCAGAGTGACAGGGTCAGTATTTTGATGCAGAGTGACAGAGTCAGTATTTGGATGCAGAGTGACAGAGTCAGTATTTGGAAGCAGAGTGACAGAGTCAGTATTTGGAAGCAGAGTGACAGAGTCAGTATTTGGATGCAGAGTGACAGAGTCAGTATTTGGGTGCAGAGTGACAGAGTCAGTATTTTCAAGCAGTGACAGAGTCAGTATTTGGATGCAGAGTGACAGAGTCAGTATTTGGATGCAGAGTGACAGAGTCAGTATTTGGATGCAGAGTGACAGAGTCAGTATTTGGGTGCAGAGTGACAGAGTCAGTATTTGGATGCAGAGTGACAGAGTCAGTATTTTCAAGCAGTGACAGAGTCAGTATTTGGATGCAGAGTGACAGAGTCAGTATTTGGGTGCAGAGTGACATAGTCAGTATTTGGGTGCAGAGTGACAGGGTCAGTATTTTGATGCAGAGTGACAGAGTCAGTATTTGGATGCAGAGTGACAGATTCAGTATTTGGAAGCAGAGTGACAGAGTCAGTACTTGGATGCAGAGTGACAGAGTCAGTATTTGGATGCAGACTGACAGAGTCAGTATTTGGAAGCAGAGTGACAGAGTCAGTATTTGGAAGCAGAGTGACAGAGTCAGAATTTCGAAGCAGAGTGACAGAGGCAGTATTTGGATGCAGAGTGACAGAGTCAGTATTTGGATGCAGAGTGATAGAGTCAGTATTTGGGTGCAGAGTGACAGTGTCAGTATTTTGAAGCAGTGACAGAGTCAGTATTTGGATGCAGAGTGATAGAGTCAGTATTTGGGTGCAGAGTGACAGTGTCAGTATTTTGAAGCAGTGACAGAGTCAGTATTTGGATGCAGAGTAACAGAGTCAGTATTTGGATGCAGAGTGACAGAGTCAGTATTTGGATGCAGAGTGACAGAGTCAGTATTTGGGTGCAGAGTGACAGAGTCAGTATTTGGATGCAGAGTGACAGAGTCAGTATTTTCAAGCAGTGACAGAGTCAGTATTTGGATGCAGAGTGACATAGTCAGTATTTGGGTGCAGAGTGACAGGGTCAGTATTTTGATGCAGAGTGACAGAGTCAGTATTTGGATGCAGAGTGACAGAGTCAGTATTTGGAAGCAGAGTGACAGAGTCAGTACTTGGATGCAGAGTGACAGAGTCAGTATTTGGATGCAGAGTGACAGAGTCAGTATTTGGATGCAGAGTGACAGAGTCAGTATTTGGAAGCAGAGTGACAGAGTCAGTATTTGGAAGCAGAGTGACAGAGTCAGTACTTGGATGCAGAGTGACAGAGTCAGTATTTGGAAGCAGAGTGACAGAGTCAGTATTTGGATGCAGAGAGACAGAGTCAGTATTTGGATGCAGAGTGACAGAGTCAGTATTTGGAAGCAGAGTGACAGAGTCAGTACTTGGATGCAGAGTGACAGAGTCAGTATTTCGAAGCAGAGTGACAGAGGCAGTATTTGGATGCAGAGTGACAGAGTCAGTATTTGGATGCAGAGTGACAGAGTCAGTATTTGGAAGCAGAGTGACAGAGTCAGTATTTTGAAGCAGAGTGACAGAGTCAGTATTTGGATGCAGAGTGACAGAGTCAGTATTTTGAAGCAGTGAAGGGGTCCATATTTGGAAGCAGAGTGACAGAGTCAGTACTTGGATGCAGAGTGACAGAGTCAGTATTTTGGTGCAGAGTGACAGAGTCAGTATTTGGGTGCAGACTGACAGAGTCAGTATTTGGATGCAGAGTGACAGATTCAGTTTTTGGGTGCAGAGTGACAGAGTCAGTATTTTGGTGCAGAGTGACAGAGTCAGTATTTGGATGCAGAGTGACAGAGTCAGTATTTGGATGCAGAGTGATAGAGTCAGTATTTGGGTGCAGAGTGACAGTGTCAGTATTTTGAAGCAGTGACAGAGTCAGTATTTGGATGCAGAGTAACAGAGTCAGTATTTGGATGCAGAGTGACAGAGTCAGTATTTGGATGCAGAGTGACAGAGTCAGTATTTGGGTGCAGAGTGACAGAGTCAGTATTTGGATGCAGAGTGACAGAGTCAGTATTTTCAAGCAGTGACAGAGTCAGTATTTGGATGCAGAGTGACAGAGTCAGTATTTGGGTGCAGAGTGACATAGTCAGTATTTGGGTGCAGAGTGACAGGGTCAGTATTTGGATGCAGAGTGACAGAGTCAGTATTTGGGTGCAGAGTGACAGAGTCAGTATTTGGATGCAGAGTGACAGAGTCAGTATTTTCAAGCAGTGACAGAGTCAGTATTTGGATGCAGAGTGACAGAGTCGGTATTTGGAAGCAGAGTGACAGAGTCAGTACTTGGATGCAGAGTGACAGAGTCAGTATTTGGATGCAGAGTGACAGAGTCAGTATTTGGATGCAGAGTGACAGAGTCAGTATTTGGAAGCAGAGTGACAGAGTCAGTACTTGGATGCAGAGTGACAGAGTCAGTATTTGGATGCAGAGTGACAGAGTCGGTATTTGGAAGCAGAGTGACAGAGTCAGTACTTGGATGCAGAGTGACAGAGTCAGTATTTGGAAGCAGAGTGACAGAGTCAGTATTTGGATGCAGAGTGATAGAGTCAGTATTTGGGTGCAGAGTGACAGTGTCAGTATTTTGAAGCAGTGACAGAGTCAGTATTTGGATGCAGAGTAACAGAGTCAGTATTTGGATGCAAAGTGACAGAGTCAGTATTTGGATGCAGAGTGACAGAGTCAGTATTTGGGTGCAGAGTGACAGAGTCAGTATTTGGATGCAGAGTGACAGAGTCAGTATTTTCAAGCAGTGACAGAGTCAGTATTTGGATGCAGAGTGACAGAGTCAGTATTTGGGTGCAGAGTGACATAGTCAGTATTTGGGTGCAGAGTGACAGGGTCAGTATTTTGATGCAGAGTGACAGAGTCAGTATTTGGATGCAGAGTGACAGAGTCAGTATTTGGAAGCAGAGTGACAGAGTCAGTATTTGGAAGCAGAGTGACAGAGTCAGTATTTGGATGCAGAGTGACAGAGTCAGTATTTGGGTGCAGAGTGACAGAGTCAGTATTTTCAAGCAGTGACAGAGTCAGTATTTGGATGCAGAGTGACAGAGTCAGTATTTGGATGCAGAGTGACAGAGTCAGTATTTGGATGCAGAGTGACAGAGTCAGTATTTGGGTGCAGAGTGACAGAGTCAGTATTTGGATGCAGAGTGACAGAGTCAGTATTTTCAAGCAGTGACAGAGTCAGTATTTGGATGCAGAGTGACAGAGTCAGTATTTGGGTGCAGAGTGACATAGTCAGTATTTGGGTGCAGAGTGACAGGGTCAGTATTTTGATGCAGAGTGACAGAGTCAGTATTTGGATGCAGAGTGACAGATTCAGTATTTGGAAGCAGAGTGACAGAGTCAGTACTTGGATGCAGAGTGACAGAGTCAGTATTTGGATGCAGACTGACAGAGTCAGTATTTGGAAGCAGAGTGACAGAGTCAGTATTTGGAAGCAGAGTGACAGAGTCAGAATTTCGAAGCAGAGTGACAGAGGCAGTATTTGGATGCAGAGTGACAGAGTCAGTATTTGGATGCAGAGTGATAGAGTCAGTATTTGGGTGCAGAGTGACAGTGTCAGTATTTTGAAGCAGTGACAGAGTCAGTATTTGGATGCAGAGTGATAGAGTCAGTATTTGGGTGCAGAGTGACAGTGTCAGTATTTTGAAGCAGTGACAGAGTCAGTATTTGGATGCAGAGTAACAGAGTCAGTATTTGGATGCAGAGTGACAGAGTCAGTATTTGGATGCAGAGTGACAGAGTCAGTATTTGGGTGCAGAGTGACAGAGTCAGTATTTGGATGCAGAGTGACAGAGTCAGTATTTTCAAGCAGTGACAGAGTCAGTATTTGGATGCAGAGTGACATAGTCAGTATTTGGGTGCAGAGTGACAGGGTCAGTATTTTGATGCAGAGTGACAGAGTCAGTATTTGGATGCAGAGTGACAGAGTCAGTATTTGGAAGCAGAGTGACAGAGTCAGTACTTGGATGCAGAGTGACAGAGTCAGTATTTGGATGCAGAGTGACAGAGTCAGTATTTGGATGCAGAGTGACAGAGTCAGTATTTGGAAGCAGAGTGACAGAGTCAGTATTTGGAAGCAGAGTGACAGAGTCAGTACTTGGATGCAGAGTGACAGAGTCAGTATTTGGAAGCAGAGTGACAGAGTCAGTATTTGGATGCAGAGAGACAGAGTCAGTATTTGGATGCAGAGTGACAGAGTCAGTATTTGGAAGCAGAGTGACAGAGTCAGTACTTGGATGCAGAGTGACAGAGTCAGTATTTCGAAGCAGAGTGACAGAGGCAGTATTTGGATGCAGAGTGACAGAGTCAGTATTTGGATGCAGAGTGACAGAGTCAGTATTTGGAAGCAGAGTGACAGAGTCAGTATTTTGAAGCAGAGTGACAGAGTCAGTATTTGGATGCAGAGTGACAGAGTCAGTATTTTGAAGCAGTGAAGGGGTCCATATTTGGAAGCAGAGTGACAGAGTCAGTACTTGGATGCAGAGTGACAGAGTCAGTATTTTGGTGCAGAGTGACAGAGTCAGTATTTGGGTGCAGACTGACAGAGTCAGTATTTGGATGCAGAGTGACAGATTCAGTTTTTGGGTGCAGAGTGACAGAGTCAGTATTTTGGTGCAGAGTGACAGAGTCAGTATTTGGATGCAGAGTGACAGAGTCAGTATTTGGATGCAGAGTGATAGAGTCAGTATTTGGGTGCAGAGTGACAGTGTCAGTATTTTGAAGCAGTGACAGAGTCAGTATTTGGATGCAGAGTAACAGAGTCAGTATTTGGATGCAGAGTGACAGAGTCAGTATTTGGATGCAGAGTGACAGAGTCAGTATTTGGGTGCAGAGTGACAGAGTCAGTATTTGGATGCAGAGTGACAGAGTCAGTATTTTCAAGCAGTGACAGAGTCAGTATTTGGATGCAGAGTGACAGAGTCAGTATTTGGGTGCAGAGTGACATAGTCAGTATTTGGGTGCAGAGTGACAGGGTCAGTATTTGGATGCAGAGTGACAGAGTCAGTATTTGGGTGCAGAGTGACAGAGTCAGTATTTGGATGCAGAGTGACAGAGTCAGTATTTTCAAGCAGTGACAGAGTCAGTATTTGGATGCAGAGTGACAGAGTCGGTATTTGGAAGCAGAGTGACAGAGTCAGTACTTGGATGCAGAGTGACAGAGTCAGTATTTGGATGCAGAGTGACAGAGTCAGTATTTGGATGCAGAGTGACAGAGTCAGTATTTGGAAGCAGAGTGACAGAGTCAGTACTTGGATGCAGAGTGACAGAGTCAGTATTTGGATGCAGAGTGACAGAGTCGGTATTTGGAAGCAGAGTGACAGAGTCAGTACTTGGATGCAGAGTGACAGAGTCAGTATTTGGAAGCAGAGTGACAGAATCAGTATTTGGATGCAGAGTGACAGAGTTAGTATTTGGATGCAGAGTGACAGAGTCAGTATTTGGAAGCAGAGTGACAGAGTCAGTACTTGGATGCAGAGTGACAGAGTCAGTATTTGCATGCAGAGTGACAGAGTCGGTATTTGGAAGCAGAGTGACAGAGTCAGTACTTGGATGCAGAGTGACAGAGTCATTATTTCGAAGCAGAGTGACAGAGTCAGTATTTGGATGCAGAGTGACAGAGTCAGTATTTGGATGCAGAGTGACAGAGTCAGTATTTTGAAGCAGTGACAGAGTCAGTATTTGGAAGCAGATTGACAGAGTCAGTATTGGATGCAGAGTGACAGAGTCAGTATTTGGAAGCAGAGTGACAGAGTCAGTATTTGGGTGCAGAGTGACAGAGTCAGTATTTGGATGCCGAGTGACAGAGTCAGTATTTGGAAGCAGAGTGACAGAGTCAGTATTTGAGTGCAGAATGACAGAGTCAGTATTTGGGTGCAGAGTGACAGAGTCAGTATTTGGATGCAGAGTGACAGAGTCAGTATTTGGATGCAGAGTGATAGAGTCAGTATTTGGGTGCAGAGTGACAGTGTCAGTATTTTGAAGCAGTGACAGAGTCAGTATTTGCATGCAGAGTAACAGAGTCAGTATTTGGATGCAGAGTGACAGAGTCAGTATTTGGAAGCAGTGTGACAGAGTCAGTATTTGGATGCAGAGTCACAGAGTCAGTATTTGGAAGCAGAGTGACAGAGTCAGTATTTGGATGCAGAGTGACAGAGTCAGTTTTTGGATGCAGAGTGACAGAGTCAGTATTTGGAAGCAGAGTGACAGAGTCAGTATTTGGATGCAGAGTGACAGTGTCAGTATTTAGAAGCAGGGTGACAGAGTCAGTATTTGGATGCAGAGTGACAGAGTCAGTATTTGAGTGCAGAGTGACAG
>NC_048575.1:17484844-17504844 GCF_013265735.2 Oncorhynchus mykiss | reverse complement strand
ACTGTCTCTTTTTCTCTCTCCACCCTCTCTCTCCTACTTTCCCATCCTCCCCTCCTCCTCTCTCTCCTCTGTCTCTCTCTCTCTCTCTCTCTCTCTCTCTCTCTCTCTCTCTCTCTCTCTCTCTCTCTCTCTCTCTCTCTCTCTAGCGGTGTTTGAACAGAGTTGTGAGGCGTATAAACACCTGGGAAGATCTTCAGACACATACTGGATAGATCCGGATGGGAGTGGGCCACTCGGACCTTTCAAAGTCAACTGCAACATGACAGGTGTGTTTGCGTGAACGGATTAGTTAATATTACAATAAGCGAACGGATTACAATAAAGTCCATTGCCTAACAGTAAACACCATTCATTTGCGAACACTCCCACATTTTTCAACTTTATTATTAGAAGTCGTTCCCTGCCTTGCAACATGAAAGGTAAAGAGACCAAAGGATTACAAAAAGAAAGTTCTGTACATCGTAAAAATGTAGTCCTCTAACTCCTTCAATAAACCATGAAAGAACAGAGGCCAGACAGACAGAGCACGGTGAGTTTTCTATTCCAGTCCAGGTGTGACCCCAAGGACCTGAGAGATGACAAGATGCCCTCGCTTCTTTTCTCCTCCTAGACCGTCTTAACCTGTTCGTTGCCAAGGCAACCTGGTTCTGCGGATACAGCCTTTAACATTTATCTGTAACCACCAAAACACACACATACGTAGACACATGTAAACACACACACACTTGCCTTGACCATACAGTGGGGCAAAAAAAGTATTTAGTCAGCCACCAATTGTGCAAGTTCTCCCTCTTAAAAAGATGAGAGAGGCCTGTAATTTGAGTGAGAGAACTTGCACAATTGGTGGCTGACTAAATACTTTTTTGCCCCACTGTATATCAGATCAACCACGGCACCACAGCTTCTCATATTATAAGAATACAGTACCTTCACAAAGTATTCACACCACTTTACTTTTTCCTACATTTTTTGCATTACAACCTGAATTTTAAATTGATTAAATTGAGATTGTTTTTCACTGGCCTACACAAAACACCCCATAATGTCAAAGTGAAATTGTGTTGAAATATATTGAGACAATAAGTATTCAACCCCTTTGTTATGAATTTCAAACACAGATTCAACCACAAAAAAACAGAAAAGCTTTCCAATGCCTCGCAAAGAAGGGTGGAGTTATTAATTACACTTAGGATGGTGTATCAATCCACCCAGTCACTACAAAGATGCAGGCGTCCTTCCTAACTCAGATGCAGGAGAGGAAAGAAATCACTCAGGGATTTCACCATGTTGCCAATGATGACTTTAAAACAGTTTAATGGCTGTGATGGAAGAAAACTGAGGATGGATCAACTACATTGTACTTTCTCCATAATACTAACCTAAATGACAGAGTGAAAAGATGGAAGCCTGTACAGAATAAAACATATTCCAAGCATGCATCCTGTTTGCAATAAGGCACTAAAGTAAAACTGCAAAAAATGTGGCAAAAAAATAAACGTCCAGATAAAAATGTCCTGAATACAAAGCTTTATGTTTGGGGCAAATCCAACACATCACTGAGTATCACTCTTCACATTTTCTAGCTAAGTGTTGGCTGCATCATGTTATGGGTATGCTTGTCATCGGCAAGGACTTGTGAGTTTTTTTTAGGATAAAAGGAAACGGGAATAGAGCTAAACACAGGCAGACTCAACCAGGAGAGCTAAACACAGGCAGACTCAAACACAGGCAGACTAAACACAGCAGACTCAACCAGGTTTTCCTAGAGGCACAAATTCACAAACAGACACAAATGTACCTTTCGGCAGGACAATAACCTAAAGCACAAGGCGGAGTTGCTTACCAACACAACATTAAATGTTCCTGAGTGGCCTAATTACAGTTTTGACTTAAATCGAATAAAAAATATATGGCAAGACTTGAAAATGGCTGTCAACATCCAACTTGACAGAGCTTGTGGAATTTAAAAAATAATAATGTGCAAATATTATATAATCCAGGTGGGGAGAGCTCTTAGAGACTTACCCAGAAAGACTCACAGCTGTAATCACTCTTAGAGACTTACCCAGAAAGATTCACAGCTGTAATCACTCTTAGAGACTTACCCAGGAAGACTCACAGCTGTAATCACTCTTAGAGACTTACCCAGAAAGACTCACAGCTGTAATCACTCTTAGAGACTTACCCAGGAAGACTCACAGCTGTAATCACTCTTAGAGACTTACCCAGAAAGACTCATAGCTGTAATCAAATCAAATCAAATTTATTTATATAGCCCTTCGTACATCAGCTGATATCTCAAAGTGCTGTACAGAAACCCAGAAACCTAGAGAGGAACCAGGCTATGTGGGGTGGCCAGTCCTCATCTGGCTGTGCCGGGTGGAGATTATAACAGAACATAGCCAAGATGTTCAAATGTTCATAAATGACCAGCATGATCGAGCATGATCGAGGCAGAACAGTTGAAACTGGAGCAGCAGCACGGTCAGGTGGACTGGGGACAGCAAGGAGTCATCATGTCAGGTAGTCCTGGGGCATGGTCCTAGGGCTCAGGTCAGTTGAAACTGGAGCAGCAGCACGGCCAGGTGGACTGGGGACAGCAAGGAGTCATCATGTCAGGTAGTCCTGGGGCATGGTCCTAGGGCTCAGGTCCTCCGAGAGAGAGAAAGAAAGAGAGAAGGAGAGAATTAGAGAACGCACACTTAGATTCACACAGGACACCGAATAGGACAGGAGAAGTACTCCAGATATAACAAACTGACCCTAGCCCCCCGACACATAAACTACTGCAGCATAAATACTGGAGGCTGAGACAGGAGGGGTCAGGAGACACTGTGGCCCCATCCGATGACACCCCCGGACAGTAATCACTCTTAGAGACTTACCCAGAAAGACTCACTGCTGTAATCATTCTTAGAGACTTACCCAGGAAGACTCACAGTTGTAATCACTCTTAGAGACTTACCCAGGAAGACTCACAGCAGTAATCACTCTTAGAGGCTTACCCAGGAAGACTCACAGCTGTAATCACTCTTAGAGACTTACCCAGAAAGACTCACAGCTGTAATCACTGCCAAAGGTGATTCTAACATGTATTGACTCGGGTGGGAATACTTATGTAATTTAGATATTTCAGTATTTCATTTTCAATAAATTTGCAAAAAGATTCTGAAAACATTGTTTATTTATTGAATTCTGGCTGTAATATAACAACATGTGGAATAAGTAAAGGGGTATCAATACCTTCTGAAGGCACTGTATATTTTAGGAGCTTTCATTCAATCAGCTGTGTTAAAGTTACGCTTTATCTCTCTCTCTTTCCCTCTCTCTTTTTTTCTCTTTTCCTCTCTCTCTCTCTTATTCTCTCTCTCTCTATCTCTCTTTGTCTCTCTCTCTCTCTATTTTCTCTCACTCTCTGACTCTCTCTCTTTCTTTCTCTCTCTCAGAAGACAAGGTGTGGACTACTGTGGTAAATAATCTACCAGCCCAGACCTCAGTGACCGGCTCTAGCAGAGAGAGACGCACTGTGCTGCAACTCAACTACAGTGCTTCTATGGAACAGGTACACACACACACACACACACACACACACACACACACACACACACACACACACACACACACACACACACACACACACACACACACACACACACACACACACACACACACACACATACTGTGCCATTCGATGGCTGTTCATTGTGTCTTTCAGTTAAGTATTTCATCCCACCCTACTCTCATTTTCTTTCCTGTTAACTCTTTAACTTCGAGGTCATTTTCATTGACTACTGACTTGTATGTGTTTGTGTGTGTGTTTGTGTGTGTGTGTTTGTGTGTGTGTGACTGGGTCTGTGTGTATACATGCGTGTGCGTGCATGTGTTTGTAACAGGTCACAGCTATTACCACAAGTGCAGAACACTGTGAACAACACGTGTCGTACGGCTGCCTCATGTCCCGACTGCTCAACACACCCGGTAAAACAGTGTTCTATTTGTCTCTACTGCAGTGTTCTTGTCTTCTCTACTGCAGTGTTCTTGTCTTCTCTACTGCAGTGTTCTTGTCTTCTCTACTGCAGTGTTCTATTTGTCTCTACTGCAGTGTTCTTGTCTTCTCTACTGCAGTGTTCTATTTGTCTCTACTGCAGTGTTCTATTTGTCTCTACTGCAGTGTTCTTGTCTTCTCTACTGCAGTGTTCTTGTCTTCTCTACTTGTTCTTCTTCTACTGCTTGGGCTCAACTATCAGTCTGCTGTGTGTTCGTCCTCACTTATGTAGTGGGGTCATCTGGGTAGTGAGATGGAGTGGTGTTTCTCTCTCCCCCTGTTAGATTGTCACCCCTTTAGACAACCCGCTAATTAACATCTGATTATCCTATCCGTCTTCCTGCACTTTAATGTTCGACAAACCAAGGCTTTTGTTCAAGGTTGCTTCAGTTCGCTGCCCTGCTGGACTCCAAGATGAATTCCAACATTGAAATATTCACTCATGTAATGAAATATGCTCAAGGCCCTGTCTGTCTCTCACTGTGTTATTTAAAGAAGAGCCCAGCTGAGGCTGAGGACATCAATGAAATTAGTGGGAGATGAGACGTTCAGTGTGTCAGGAAGAAAGAAACTAAAGATTAGATGATGGGAGAGAAGAACTGATACATAATGGCAGTGTGTCAGGAAGAAGGACTGATACATAATGGCAGTGTGTCAAGAAGAAGGACTGATACGTAATGGCAGTGTGTCAGGAAGAAGGACTGACACATAATGGCAGTGTGTCAGGAAGAAGGACTGATACATAATGGCAGTGTGTCAGGAAGAAGGACTGACACATAATGGCAGTGTGTCAGGAAGAAGGACTGATACATAATGGCATTGTGTCAGGAAGAAGGACTGATACATAATGGCAGTGTGTCAGGAAGAAGGACTGACACATAATGGCAGTGTGTCAGGAAGAAGGACTGATACATAATGGCAGTGTGTCAGGAAGAAGGACTGACACATAATGGCAGTGTGTCAGGAAGAAGGACTGATACATAATGGCAGTGTGTCAGGAAGAAGGACTGACACATAATGGCAGTGTGCCAGGAAGAAGGACTGACACATAATGGCATTGTGTCAGGAAGAAGGACTGATACATAATGGCAGTGTGTCAGGAAGAAGGACTGACACATAATGGCAGTGTGTCAGGAAGAAGGACTGACACATAATGGCAGTGTGTCAGGAAGAAGGACTGACACATAATGGCAGTGTGTCAGGAAGAAGGACTGATACATAATGGCAGTGTGTCAGGAAGAAGGACTGACACATAATGGCAGTGTGTCAGGAAGAAGGACTGATACATAATGGCAGTGTGTCAGGAAGAAGGACTGACACATAATGGCAGTGTGTCAGGAAGAAGGACTGACACATAATGGCAGTGTGTCAGGAAGAAGGACTGATACATAATGGCAGTGTGTCAGGAAGAAGGACTGATACATAATGGCAGTGTGTCAGGAAGAAGGACTGGCAACATTAACAACAACACTTCTGTGGAAGTCAGGAAAGAACATATGTGATGTATCACCCAAACCACAGAGCAAAAACTTCCAGTTGCATTTTTGATAACATATCTACAGTATTTCACTTTTGAATGTGTATAGTATTGCTTACTAGGTGTTGTTTAATTCATTATGTAACCACTCCCTCTTCTAATCAGGGTTGATTGGAAAAAGATGTTCAGAAGAGGACTAGTCAGAGTTGTAAAACGAGTCAGAGTTGTAAAAGTATTTTCCATTGAACATGCCATACAAATGAAGGCATTTTAATTCATTATATGAAGAGTGCCTTGGTCCTCCTTTCTTTTTGATGACCAATTTACCCCTTTTACCAAAGAGCACCTTCTGTCTACTAAAATCTACTATTGTGTACCTCAGCAGCACTTCCCTTCCTCCTTTGTTTCTACAAGTTAATCACAGCACCTGGGTAGTGCTCAGAGGAAGCAGCTCCACAGTAATTTTTTTCTGTGGGGACATTTTACAACTCAAACTATGGATTATACCCAAGAGGCTACAAGATGTTCCTATTCCCATGAAGAGGGTCAAAGGATTATTACCACTATGCCATTGCTAGATGAGATGACAGCCACAGAGAATACTGGAATGGACAGAGACTTGCAACACCTTATGGAGAAAGACACCAAACTTGACCTCAATTCTATCACCTTGTCTGACTACTGGAGGAAAGGCCTAACCCCAGAGGACTCCGTAATACAAAGTTTCCAGCTAATGGAGCACAAGGTAAAACTGAATTTAGAGATACATGGGAGGCTATTCTCAACAAGTGTTATTTTGACCTAATGCTATGTCTAATAGAATAATCTAAAAAGGACAGACAACAGAAATGAAGAAGTAAAAAGGAAAATTACAGAACACAGTGACAATCCTAACAAAGCACAATATGATGATATTTTGAAAGAGAAAATAGACACATTCACTCTGACATTGAAGCAAGACAAGCTAAGGACATTTAGAAGAGATGAAGTAGACTACAGAGATGGCAAGGTCTTTGCCTGGAGAAAACCAACCTGAAAGAATTCAGAATCACATCCACAGAGGCGGAAGCCAACATCTGTTTCTTTCAACTTGACAAGCAGCGCCGATGAGGGTCACCCCAGACACTCAGAGGAGTCACGCAGGTTCCCCAACAAGAGAGGGAGAGGAGCAGCGACGATGAGGGTCACCCCAGACACTCAGAGGAGTCACGCAGGTTCCCCAACAAGAGAGGGAGAGGAGCAGCGACGATGAGGGTCACCCCAGACACTCAGAGGAGTCACGCAGGTTCCCCAACAAGAGAGGGAGAGGAGCAGCGACGATGAGGGTCACTCCAGACACTCAGAGGAGTCACGCAGGTTCCCCAACAAGAGAGGGAGAGGAGCAGCGACGATGAGGGTCACCCCAGACACTCAGAGGAGTCACGCAGGTTCCCCAACAAGAGAGGGAGAGGAGCAGCGACGATGAGGGTCACCCCAGACACTCAGAGGAGTCACGCAGGTTCCCCAACAAGAGAGGGAGAGGAGCAGCGACGATGAGGGTCACCCCAGACACTCAGAGGAGTCACGCAGGTTCCCCAACAAGAGAGGGAGAGGAGCAGCGACGATGAGGGTCACCCCAGACACTCAGAGGAGTCACGCAGGTTCCCCAACAAGAGAGGGAGAGGAGCAGCGACGATGAGGGTCACCCCAGACACTCAGAGGAGTCACGCAGGTTCCCCAACAAGAGAGGGAGAGGAGCAGCGACGATGAGGGTCACCCCAGACACTCAGAGGAGTCACGCAGGTTCCCCAACAAGAGAGGGAGAGGAGCAGCGACGATGAGGGTCACCCCAGACACTCAGAGGAGTCACGCAGGTTCCCCAACAAGAGAGGGAGAGGAGCAGCGACGATGAGGGTCACCCCAGACACTCAGAGGAGTCACGCAGGTTCCCCAACAAGAGAGGGAGAGGAGCAGCGACGATGAGGGTCACCCCAGACACTCAGAGGAGTCACGCAGGTTCCCCAACAAGAGAGGGAGAGGAGCAGCGACGATGAGGGTCACCCCAGACACTCAGAGGAGTCACGCAGGTTCCCCAACAAGAGAGGGAGAGGAGCAGCGCCGATGAGGGTCACCCCAGACACTCAGAGGAGTCACGCAGGTTCCCCAACAAGAGAGGGAGAGGAGCAGCGACGATGAGGGTCACCCCAGACACTCAGAGGAGTCACGCAGGTTCCCCAACAAGAGAGGGAGAGGAGCAGCGGCGATGAGGGTCACCCCAGACACTCAGAGGAGTCACGCAGGTTCCCCAACAAGAGAGGGAGAGGAGCAGCGACGATGAGGGTCACCCCAGACACTCAGAGGAGTCACGCAGGTTCCCCAACAAGAGAGGGAGAGGAGCAGCGACGATGAGGGTCACCCCAGACACTCAGAGGAGTCACGCAGGTTCCCCAACAAGAGAGGGAGAGGAGCAGCGACGATGAGGGTCACCCCAGACACTCAGAGGAGTCACGCAGGTTCCCCAACAAGAGAGGGAGAGGAGCAGCGCCGATGAGGGTCACCCCAGACACTCAGAGGAGTCACGCAGGTTCCCCAACAAGAGAGGGAGAGGAGCAGCGACGATGAGGGTCACCCCAGACACTCAGAGGAGTCACGCAGGTTCCCCAACAAGAGAGGGAGAGGAGCAGCGGCGATGAGGGTCACCCCAGACACTCAGAGGAGTCACGCAGGTTCCCCAACAAGAGAGGGAGAGGAGCAGCGACGATGAGGGTCACCCCAGACACTCAGAGGAGTCACGCAGGTTCCCCAACAAGAGAGGGAGAGGAGCAGCGACGATGAGGGTCACCCCAGACACTCAGAGGAGTCACGCAGGTTCCCCAACAAGAGAGGGAGAGGAGCAGCGACGATGAGGGTCACCCCAGACACTCAGAGGAGTCACGCAGGTTCCCCAACAAGAGAGGGAGAGGAGCAGCGACGATGAGGGTCACCCCAGACACTCAGAGGAGTCACGCAGGTTCCCCAACAAGAGAGGGAGAGGAGCAGCGACGATGAGGGTCACCCCAGACACTCAGAGGAGTCACGCAGGTTCCCCAACAAGAGAGGGAGAGGAGCAGCGACGATGAGGGTCACCCCAGACACTCAGAGGAGTCACGCAGGTTCCCCAACAAGAGAGGGAGAGGAGCAGCGACGATGAGGGTCACCCCAGACACTCAGAGGAGTCACGCAGGTTCCCCAACAAGAGAGGGAGAGGATGCGGAAGAGGCCAACACGGAGGGGGGGGGAATCAAGGCTATCCAACCACACGGAGCAGGACCAGAACAAGGTTGTGATTTCTGGAGAACCCCTTTCTGATGATTGTGTAAGGATCTTGGCAAAAGGATTGTCCTTTGCCCCCCACATACTCAACCAATGAATTCAGTACAAAGATGGACCTTTTTTGTTTCTACAGGAATCTACATCTGAAGGCCTGGTACAAGCAAAACATCTCTCCAACTATAGACTCCAGTCCACCTTTTGATCCATTGTCCAGAATGCCACACTAAATACATTTGCCAAGAAGGTGAATTTTAATGTGGAGAATCTGTTTAAGGGTCAAATGGACTCTAACCAAACATGACCTTTATAAGACAGAGAGGGATGCAGTTAAATCATTGTCCAAAAATGGACGGATTGTAGTTTTTTAAAAAGCAGACCAAGATGGCGCTACAGTAGTGTGGAGTAAAGACAAATATGTGACAATGATGAATTCTACCAATCTCTTGCCTTCAACCCTACAGAGGACCTAAAAACTGAAGGGAAAGGGATCCTCACAGAAGCTAAGGAGAATGGCCACATTTCAGACAATGAGTTCACATCTATTTTCAATGGCAGTCCGCGTATGGCTTCTCTTTATCTTCTTCTATAAGTCCACAAGAATCTTGGAAATCCCCCAGGCAGACCAGTCATTAGTGGTAATGAAAGTCTGACAGAACACATCTCTAAGTACCTTTTCTGAGTCACTCCCAGCCTATCTTCAAGATACCACAGATGTGTTGAACAACATTGAACAAGGGATTGAACAATATAGGTACAGCTTCCTTTTTAGTCACCATGGATGTGGAGAGTCTCTACACACCACCATTGAACATGAACAATGTTTGGCAGCACCATTTCTTGAGTACCCGACCTGAAACTGAGATGCCTCCTACAGAATTCATTGTCTCTCTGACTGAATGGACTCTTAATCATAACATCTTTCAGGACCGTATTTTTAAACAGGTTAAAGGGTGTGCCATGGGAGCTACAGCCCTTCCTATGCTGGTTTGTACTTAGGTAAATGGGAAAATTACTTAATTTTCTATCCTTCTAAAAAACAGTTATTTGACCGGATTATATGGTGGGGATGCTATATTGATGATATTTGCTTGTTCTGGTCCGGCTCAAAATATGAACTTATTTCCTTCCACCTATACCTTTTAGCAGCAATTACCCTAACATCAAACAAACTATGGAGAACAGCAAGGATAACATTAATTTACCTTAACATCAAACTAACTATGGAGAACAGTAAGGATAACATTCATTTACCTTAACATCAAACTAACTATGGAGAACAGTAAGAATAACATTAATTTACCTTAACATCAAACTAACTATGGAGAACAGTAAGGATAACATTAATTTACCTTAACATCAAACAAACTATGGAGAACAGCAAGGATAACATTAATTTACCTTAACATCAAACTAACTATGGAGAACAGTAAGGATAACATTAATTTACCTTAACATCAAACTAACTATGGAGAACAGTAAGGATAACATTAATTTACCTTAACATCAAACTAACTATGGAGAACAGTAAGGATAACATTAATTTACCTTAACATCAAACTAACTATGGAGAACAGTAAGGATAACATTAATTTACCTAAACATCAAAAAAACTATGGAGAACAGCAATGATAACATTAATTTACCTTAACACCAAACTAACTATGGAGTACAGCAAGGATAACATTAATTTACCCTAACATCAAACTAACTATGGAGTACAGCAAGGATAACATTAATTTACCCTAACATCAAACTAACTATGGAGAACAGCAAGGATAACATTCATTTGCCCTATCAAACTAACTATGGAGTACAGCAAGGATAACATTCATTTTTTGGACCTTGACATCAGTATAAATGACAAAGGTTGACAAACCTGAATGATGCAGGTATAAGGGCTGGATGACTTGACAGAGAGAACTCGTTGAGAAGTGGAGTGCCTCGTGATGCATCAGACAGTGTCATTTGTTACAACATACAGCACTGAAGCAGAGAACATTAAAATAATAATTTAAAATAATTGGGGAATCATCCAAAGTGATTCACTACTACGCCAATTCTTCCAGAGCCACCAGTCATAAGTTTTAAGATATGTCCTACCCTAAATGACAAATTAGTTCACAGCTACAGTTGAAGTCGGAAGTTTACATACACTTAGGTTTTAGTCATAAAAACTTGTTTTTCAACCACTCCACAAATTTCTTGTTAACAAACTATAGTTTTGGCAAGTCGGTTAGGACGTCTACTTTGTGCATGACAAAAGTCATTTTTCCAACAATTGTTTACAGACAGATTATTTCACTTAAAATTCACTGTATCACAATTCCAGTGGGTCAGAAGTTTACATACACTAAGTTGACTGTGCCTTTATACAGCTTGGAAAATTTCTGAAAATGATGTCATGGCTTTCGAAGCTTCTGATAGGCTAATTGACATAATTTGAGTCAATTGGAGGTGTACCTGTGGATCTATTTCAAGGCCTACCTTCAAACTCAGTGCCTCTTTGCTTGACATCATGGGAAAATCAAAAGAAATCAGCCAAGACCTCAGAAAAAAATGTGTCGACCTCCACAAGTCTTGTTCATCCT
This sequence comes from Oncorhynchus mykiss, assembly GCF_013265735.2. Lineage (NCBI taxonomy): Eukaryota > Metazoa > Chordata > Actinopteri > Salmoniformes > Salmonidae > Oncorhynchus > Oncorhynchus mykiss. The sequence goes on along the minus strand of NC_048575.1, from coordinate 17,493,443 downwards.
TGGGAGCAATTTCCAAATGCCTGAAGGTACCACGTTCAACTGTACAGATAATAGTACGCACGTATAAACACCATGGGACCACACAGCCGCCATACCACTCAGGAAGGAGACGCGTTCTGTCTCCTAGAGATGAACGGACTTTGGTGCAACAAGTGCAAATCAATCCCAGAACAACAGCAAAGGACCTTATGAAGATGGTGGAGGAAACAGGTACAAAATTATCTATATCCACAGTAAAACGAGTCCTATATCGACATAACCTGAAAGGCCGCTCAGCAAGGAAGAAGCCACTGCTCCAAAACCACCATAAGAAAGCCAGACTACGGTTTGCAACTGCACATGGGGACAAAGATCGTACTTTTTGGAGAAATGTCCTCTGGTCTGCTGAAACAAAAATGGAACCGTTTGGCCATAATGACCATCGTACTTTTTGGAGAAATGTCCTCTGGTCTGCTGAAACAAAAATGGAACTGTTTGGCCATAATGACCAAAAAAAAATTGCATTTTTGGGGCATACAATCATCGATACAGAATCAATAGAGCTTTTATTTTGGTATTGCCCTCAGGTAGCCTGTTTCTGGTCTCAGGTTCAGGAATGGTTGAAAATGCATAACATTGATCTAAAATTGACCCTAGAAATAGTACTGATGGGAGATCTGGTCAATCAATTACTAATATACTAATACTTTTAGTGAAAGTATTCATCTTTAACTCACAATCTGTGGATTCTATTCAATATATGGTGTGTAGAAATCCAAAGAGGCTGGCCAGCAGAGATAGGTGGGAGGGGCTGAGGGAAGCAGAGGGTTGGGATGTGGAACTGGAGACAGGTGGGATGGGCTGATGGAAGCAGAGGGTTGGGATGTGGAACTGGAGACAGGTGGGATGGGCTGATGGAAGCAGAGGGTTGGGATGTGGAACTGGAGACAGGTGGGATGGGCTGATGGAAGCAGAGGGTTGGGATGTGGAACTGGAGACAGGTGGGATGGGCTGAGGGAAGCAGAGGGTTGGGATGTGGAACTGGAGACAGGTGGGATGGACTGAGGGAAGCAGAGGGTTGGGATGTGGAACTGGAGACAGGTGGGATGGGCTGAGGGAAGCAGAGGGTTGGGATGTGGAACTGGAGATAGGTGGGATGGGCTGAGGGAAGCAGAGGGTTGAGATGTGGAACTGGAGATAGGTGGGAGGGGCTGAGGGAAGCTGAGGGTTAGGATGTGGAACTGGAGACAGGTGGGATGGGCTGAGGGAAGCTGAGGGTTGGGATGTGGAACTGGAGATAGGTGGGATGGGCTGAGGGAAGTAGAGGGTTGGGATGTGGAACTGGAGACAGGTGGGATGGACTGAGGGAAGCAGAGGGTTGGGATGTGGAACTGGAGACACGTGGGAGGGGCTGAGGGAAGCAGAGGGTTGGGATGTGGAACTGGAGACAGTTGGGATGGGCTGAGGGAAGCTGAGGGTTGGGATGTGGAACTGGAGACAGGTGGGAGGGGCTGAGGGAAGCTGAGGGTTGGGATGTGGAATTGGAGACAAGTGGGAGTGGAGTTGCAGGGCGGGGGATAGAATGATGGTCAAAGATAAAAGTTTAAAAAATAAAACATAACAAAAAGTAAGTTTGAATGACACAGAAGGACAATGTTGTTACAGCTAATGCCAGTTTGCCGGACACATGTAAATAGTGCCATACATGCACTCAAATATATTCAGTCGGCCTTGCTGTTATGATTTTTGTTGTCCTTGATGTTTTTTTTGCATTGTTGTTTTCTGTTTTCCGTTTTCTTTCTCTTTTTTCAGTTTTGTTCATTTTGTTGGTTGTTGGTAAATTGTGGGTTGGTATTGGGTGTGGGGAATGGAATTCTATATATATATATATATTTTTTTTTTTTTCTGAGGGGGGGCGGGCTGTGGGAGGGTATTAGATGGTTGAGGGGCAGCTCTTGGGGGAATGTGTGGGGATCTTGGAGGTTAGGAGCTTGGGCTGGTGGCTGATGGATCGCTTGTTTGTGTCCCCATTTTTGACCTTGTGGGAGATCTGTCGACGTGGCCTTGAGCCGGGTGTTGAACCTGGTTGCTTCTGTGTGTTGCTCTGGGTGGGAGTCTGTTAGATGACTAATGTAATGTAGTTGTTGAGCGGCTTCACTGCAAGTATACAGTATGTTTTTAATAAAAATATATATAATTAAAAAATGCTAGGCTCCTGTCAATTGTATCGTTGCCTATGTGAGAGGCAGATTTTTTTATTTAAATGTGCCGTTGATTTGGCATTATAGGAGAACGGAATAGTTTGGAGTAGAGTGTCGGACAAGGCGAGCTCTTTGAAAATGAAGATGGGATAACCTACCGAAACAAGCGAAATGAAGTATGCAGGTATATGAATTGTGAATGATTTAAAATGACATCAAAAACCTCCAAAATATTTCAAAGCCCTCTCAGTTTATTAAAATCCCTTTATTCATGGTCTTCTTGGATCATTTCCAGGATAACGACGCCCATATGTGATGCTGCTTAACCAGCCTTGATTAAGGGGAGGGGAGGCTATGCTGAGTTTTTAATCAAATTAAACGAAATGGGGGGAAACCAATGGTTCTTTTTGTTCCTAATTATGAGATTTATTGTCACAAAAGTCACCAAAGGCACATCTCTGGTTCCGTGATGGACACTGTGCATTAAGGCTGGATAGGCTGCGCTTCTGCTCTAAAAATCCATGAAATGATCCGCTATATTATCATTAAGACCTGCTTTTTTGGTGGTCTTAAAACTTCCCATTAGCGCTGCATGGAATTGTCACTTTTGCGCTTGTTTTTAAGGACACACCTCAAATATTGCCACCCTTCCCCTCAGTGCACCAAGCTGATGTTAGACAGGTAAATTTACAAACCTGGCATTAGGGCTGGAAGATGCCAGTGCGCCAGTTTTTACATGACAAAATGTAAAACTAACGTGCGTTTGACAGTTGCACCTCCTTAGCATCAGTCGAAAATAGAGCCCTAAATGTGATGATGTTGAATCAACGTGGAAAACTGATTGGATTTGCATAAAGTCACCACCCAACGTTTAACCTAAAAAATATAGGATTTTTTAAAATGTTGAATTCGTGTTAGTTGACAACTCAACCAAATGCAAATCAAAACTAGATGTTGAAATTACGTCTGTGACCAGTGGGAAGTAATCTACTTTCCCTCCCTCCCTCTCTCGCTCCCTCTCTCTATTTCACCAATGATCAGGGTTGCTGTACCATTCAGTTGAGTCTGGATTGAAAATTGAAAATGTTAGATGGGATTTTCTGTAAGGGTTTCTAAAGTATGTCATTCCAAGGAGGTGTGTTGGTGTGAATAGTAATGCTGAGATGCAGAACAGTGAGAAGCAGAATAATAGAAGGCTAAATCAGGGTAAAGTAAGAGACAGAATTGATTAATACATTCTCTCTCAGAATCAGGGGGAAAAAAGAGAGCAGGCTGGAAGATAGTTGTCTGGAAGAGAGCAATATGGAAGAGAATTGTCTGGAAGAGAGCAGTTTGGAAGAGAATTGTCTGGAAGAGAGCAGTCTGGAAGAGAGTTGTCTAGAAGAGAGTTGTCTGGAAGAGAGCAGTCTGGAAGAGAGCTGTCTGGAAGAGAGTTGTCTAGAAGAGAGCAGTCTAGAAGAGATCAGTCTGGAAGAGAGTTGTCTGGAAGAGAGCAGTCTGGAAGAGAGTTGTCTGGAAGAGAGCAGTCTGGAAGAGAGCTGTCTGGAAGAGAGCAGTCTGGAAGAGAGTTGTCTGGAAGAGAGCAGTCTGGAAGAGAGCTGTCTGGAAGAGAGTTGTCTGGAAGAGAGCAGGCTGTAAGAGAGCTGTCTGGAATAGAGCTGTCTGGAAGAGAGCAGGCTGGAAGAGAGCTGTCTGTAAGAGAGCTGTCTGGAAGAGAGCAGGCTGGAATAAAGCTGCCTGGAAGAGAGCTGTCTGAGTGAGAGCTGTCTGGAATAGAGCTGCCTGGAATAAAGCTGCCTGGAAGAGAGCTGTCTGAATGAGAGCTGTCTGGAATAGAGCTGCCTGGAATAAAGCTGCCTGGAAGAGAGCTGTCTGAATGAGAGCTGCCTGGAAGAGAGCTGCCTGGAATAAAGCTGCCTGGAAGAGAGCTGTCTGGAATAGAGCTGCCTGGAATAAAGCTGCCTGGAAGAGAGCTGTCTGGAATAGAGCTGTCTGGAATAAAGCTGCCTGGAAGAGAGCTGTCTGAATGAGAGCTGTCTGGAATAGAGCTGCCTGGAAAAGAGCTGCCTGGAAGAGAGCTGTCTGGAATAGAGCTGCCTGGAATAAAGCTGCCTGGAAGAGAGCTGTCTGAATGAGAGCTGCCTGGAATAAAGCTGCCTGGAAGAGAGCTGTCTGAATGAGAGCTGTCTGGAATAAAGCTGCCTGGAAGAGAGCTGTCTGAATGAGAGCTGTCTGGAATAGAGCTGCCCTCTGGAATAGAGCTGTCTGGAATAGAGCTGCCCTCTGGAATAGAGCTGTCTGGAATAGAGCTTACTGGAAGAGAGCTGTCTGGAAGAGAGCTTCCTGGAAGAGAGCTGCCTGGAAGAGAGCTGTCTGGAATAGAGCTGCCCTCTGGAAGAGAGCTGTCTGGAAGAGAGCTGTCTGGAATAGAGCTGCCCTCTGGAAGAGAGCTGTCTGGAAGAGAGCTTCCTGGAAGAGAGCTGCCTGGAAGAGAGCTGTCTGGAATAGAGCTGCCCTCTGGAAGAGAGCAGCCTGGAAGAGAGCTGTCTGGAATAGAGCTGCCCTCTGGAAGAGAGCTGCCTGGAAGAGAGCTGCCCTCTGGAAGAGAGCTGTCTGGAATAGAGCTGCCCTCTGGAAGAGAGCTGCCTGGAAGAGAGCTGTCTGGAATAGAGCTGCCCTCTGGAAGAGAGCTGTCTGGAATAGAGCTGCCCTCTGGAAGAGAGCTGCCTGGAAGAGAGCTGTCTGGAATAGAGCTGCCCTCTGGAAGAGAGCTGCCTGGAAGAGAGCTGTCTGGAATAGAGCTGCCCTCTGGAAGAGAGCTGTCTGGAATAGAGCTGCCCTCTGGAAGAGAGCTGTCTGGAAGAGAGCTGTCTGGAATAGAGCTGTCTGGAATAGAGCTGCCCTCTGGAAGAGAGCTGTCTGGAATAGAGCTGCCCTCTGGAAGAGAGCTGTCTGGAAGAGAGCTGTCTGGAATAGAGCTGCCCTTTGGAAGAGAGCTGTCTGGAAGAGAGCTGTCTGGAAGAGAGCTGTCTGGAATAGAGCTGCCCTCTGGAAGAGAGCTGTCTGGAAGAGAGCTGTCTGGAAGAGAGCTGTCTGGAAGAGAGCTGTCTGGAAGAGAGCTGTCTGGAATAGAGCTGTCTGGAATAGAGCTGCCTGGAAGAGAGCTGTCTGGAAGAGAGCTGTCTGGAATAGAGCTGCCTGGAATAGAGCTGCCCTCTGGAAGAGAGCTGGCCGTAATGAGTTGTTATTATTTTCTGACCCATTACATTGGTGTACTTGTTTTTGTTTTATGGTTTATATAGTTTTATTTTTACAGACGCGAGAAAGAATACTACATTATAAAACGATTTTTCCTCTATTTCTTGTCATTTGAGTCTACACAGCAGCTGTAGCATAGGGAGAACAGAGTGGTGCCTTGTGGAGTGGAAAATAGCACGCAGTTTCACTCACAAATAAATGATTGCGAAATGCTACTGTGTCATTTACAATGGGTTCTGGCTGGATGTGAAGTGATGGTTTATATTGTTGCTGCCACCGAAACAAATCCTGAGCTACCCTTCCTCTACAATAGGTTTTGATATTCACTACAGAGCTAAGCTTTCTGACCCGCTTCAAACAACCTCTGAGGAGAACGAAGGATAGAAGATTGTGTGCGTGCATAGGGGGGTGAATGTTTACATGCGTACATGGCTTTGTACGCGCGTGCGTGTGAGTGTGTGTGTGTGTGTGTGTGTGTGTGTGTGTGTGTGTGTGTATATGTGTGTATATGTGTGTATATGTGTGTATGTGTGTGTATATGTGTCAGTATGTGTGTACTCTCTGCTCCTGCTGACACAACTCTCTACAGGGTACCGAGCCTCTGCTTTTTACTGAAATAGCCTCCTAACTGCTTCATCCATATCAGTTATGGAATTATCATATCCCCCAACACACACACACATACACACACACACATACAGACTCCTTCATCCATCAGTTGTGAAATTATCATAATCCAGATATGGGAGACTGGCGCCGTGTGGGGGGGCTAAAGACTCAGATTAGACTCACAGCATGACCTATACACAAGTGTGTGTGTGTGTGTGTGTGTGTGTGTGTGTGTGTGTGCGCGTGTGCGTGTGTGCGTGTGTGTGTGTGTGTGTGTGTGTGTGTGTGTGTGTGCGCGTGTGTGTGTGTGTGCGCGTGCGTGTGTGTGTGTGTACAAGTCTGTGTGTGAGGTGCAAAAGCATTTTCATCTGAGGTGGGAGAGGTTGATGAATTGCAAAAAAGAAAGGAGGTGAAATACCTTCTCAATGCCGGTCGCTAGCTGGGTTAGCCTCAGTGAAGCTCCAGGGATAGGGAGGCTGGTAGGCCTCACCCTGTCTCCCCCAATTCCCCATACTTCATCTCAATAAGCCCCCTGTCTTTTCCGCTTGTGAAGGAGTGAGGGAAAATAGACAGGTTGGCATTCATTGAGATGACTCGTGTTCTGGAGGTAGCTCTGCAGAGTGGTCGCTAGCTGACACAGCCACAAAGTCATGAAATCTAACCCTAACCTTAACCCTAGACTTAACCACACTGCAAACATTTGTTTTCATGAAGTTTTACGATAAAGCCAATTTTGACTTTAAAGCTGTCCCATCTAGCGGAAACCGATCAGCATTCAACACTATTGTTCCCTCCAATACATCACTGGGGCCGTGTTCCCATCCATCCAGGACATCTACTGTGCTTGAAACTGTACCTGAGGAAGTCCCCCAACATCATTAAGGACCTCACACACCCCAGCCACGAGCTGTTCACTCCCTTAACGGGTTAGGGTTAGTGGTTAGGTTTAGGTTTAGGGTTTGGGTTATGGTAACGGGTTAAGGTTAGGATTAGTGTTATAGTTAGGGTTAGGTTAGTGGCTAGGTTTAGGTTTAGGGTTTGGGTTATGGTAATGGGTTAAGGTTAGGATTAGTGTTATAGTTAGGGTTAGGTTAGTGGCTAGGTTTAGGTTTAGGGTTTGGGTTATGGTAACGGGTTAAGGTTAGGATTAGTGTTATAGTTAGGGTTAGGTTAGTGGCTAGGTTTAGGGGTTAGGGAAAATAAGATTTTTTAATGGAAATACATTTTAGGTCCCCACGAGGATAGAACATAACGTGTGTGTGTGTGTGTGTGTGTGTGTGTGTGTGTGTGTGTGTGTGTGTGTGTGTGTGTGTGTGTGTGTGTGTGTGTGTGTGTGTGTGTGTGTAATGTCTTAGTAAAACACCTTCCCGCTCCACCTGCCTCAGTTCCTCCCTAGAATGACACATAGAACAGATGGATCATAGGATTTCTCTGAGCGCTTCCTCTATAATGGAACAGAATATGAAATTGCATTCTTCCATTCTATACAATCCCTATTCTATACAGAATGTAACAGCTGGTGCATTGTGTACATCACATAAAGTATAGAACAGTGAAAGGCTGCACTGACCCTGCACTGACCCTCAGGCTAGAGAGAGAGAGAGAGAGGTGGATTGGAGGTGGAGAGAGGGGGAGGGAGAGAAAGGGATGGAGAGAGTGTGTGATTGGGGGGGTGACTGTAACCTTGGTAACCTCTCCCCATACTTCCAGAGAGACAGTTGTTGATCTGTGAACTCTGGCCGTATTGATTGGGTTGAATTATGTTGTACAACATATTCTGTCCCGCTATCTCTTTCTTTCTTTCGCTCCTGACCCTTTCCACCCTCTTCCTCACCCCGCTCTCCCTCTCACACATTCCTCTCTCTCTCTCTGACTCTGCCTTCCCCTCTCTCCCTCTCACACATTCCCCTCTCTCTCTCTGACTCTGCCTTCCCTTCTCTCCCTCTCACACATTCCCCTCTCTCTCTCTGACTCTGCCCTCCCCTCTCTCCCTCTCACACATTCCTCTCTCTCTCTGACTCTGCCTTCCCCTCTCTCCCTCTCACACATTCCTCTCTCTCTCTCTGACTCTGCCTTCCCCTCTCTCCCTCTCACACATTCCTCTCTCTCTCTCTCGGACTCTGCCTTCCCCTCTCTCCCTCTCACACATTCCTCTCTCTCTCTGACTCTGCCTTCCCCTCTCTCCCTCTCATACATTCCTCTCTCTGACTCTGCCTTCCCCTCTCTCCCTCTCACACATTCCTCTCTCTCTCTCTGACTCTGCCTTCCCCTCTCTCCCTCTCACACATTCCTCTCTCTCTCTCTGACTCTGCCTTCCCCTCTCTCCCTCTCATACATTCCTCTCTCTGACTCTGCCTTCCCCTCTCTCCCTCTCACACATTCCCCTCTCTCTCTCTGACTCTGCCTTCCCCTCTCTCCCTCTCATACATTCCTCTCTCTGACTCTGTCTTACGCTCTCTCCCTCTCACACACCCCTTTCTCTCTCTGACTCTGCCTTCTCCTCTCTATCTCTCTCTCTCGCTCTCTCTCTCTCTTCTCTCTCTCGCTCTCTC
>NC_048575.1:17462344-17479844 GCF_013265735.2 Oncorhynchus mykiss | reverse complement strand
GTGTTTTCTATCCAATTATACAAATGATATGCATATCCTAGCGTCTGGGCCTGAGTAACAGGCAGTTTACTTTGGGCACGTCATTTATCCAAACTTCCGAACACTGCCCCCTAGCCCTAAGGGGTTGGTATCTGCACCTGCTCTTCATATACCTGTCAGAGGCAGCAGACCCCAGCCATCAGAACCCTAATGGCATCTAGAGAAGATTGTTTCCTGCTCATTCAGACACTGTTGTCCTTAACCCCAATGACAGCGGGTGGCAACACACACAGATACACACACACACCCATACATACACACACACTGTAAAAATTCTCTCTCATCCTGCTCATGTCCTAGTGTATTTCCAGTAGGTAGGTAGCCCATGGGGCATGCTGCCTGTATTGATCTGATGTCCCTCGTATATTACTGCAAACACACAACTAGCTGGCCTTACACACACATTCACTCTCAATGTGTTATGTGTGTGTGTGTGTGTGTGTGTGTGTGTGTGTGTGTGTGTGTGTGTGTGTGTGTGTGTGTGTGTGTGTGTGTGTGTTAGCCTAGCAGACAGATACAGCTTTGTCACGCTAAGTACCGTAGTGGAGCTTCCCAAAGAGGAGCTACACCAGCAGCTGTTATCAATCCACGTCTCTCTTCCCTCTCTTCTTTTCTCCTTTTTTCTCTTACTTCTTCTCCTGTGAAGGATTGAAGTGTTTGCAGGGGGATTTAGCTCTGTGACAAGAGGGAAGGGATGAACACAGCGAGAAAATAGAGGAGAGACAGGCTCTAAACTCTCGTTTTGAAGTTGAATTTGTTAAAAGGCACACTAGGGAGGAGAACAGAGTACTTCTTCACAACCACTCTCTATCTCTATCTCTCTCACACACACTCTCTCATTTTAAAGGGGGCAATCAGCAGTTGAAACAAGAACAAAGTGCCATCCCTGACACTGTTTTGTTAAAAAGGTGAGGGATGAGTTGGAGAAATGTAACCACTCTAAAAGTCATAGATAGCTGTGGATGCAAGTACCAAAAATTACAATTGTAACCATGTTTGAGGGTATACAGTGTTTGTTTACATTTTCCCTAGTATATATTGGACAAGCTTATATTTTAGTTTGATGGGGTAAGACAGTTGAACAAAGTGGAATTTATAAGACATATTCTTGAAGAATCAATGGGTAATACATATGGATTTATATTGCCCCGTTAATAGTCTAATAGGTGTATAATTTAGTTGGATGTTCTATTCTTTTTATCAAAGGCCTCTAATTATATTGCTCTCAAGAGAAAAAGTTGAAAAGATTGTTTCAAAAATGTTCATTACAAAAGACCTTTAAGGTGATTGACACAAAAGACCCACATTGACTTGAGCACCTGGAAGTGTATATGAGCGAGCATGTACGAATGCACACACACACACACACACACACACACACACACACACACACACACACACACACACACACACACACACACACAAGCACTCACACACACACACACAAACATCCACACACACACACACAAGCACTCACACACACACACACAAACACTCACGCACACACACACAAGCACACACACACACACACACAAACACTCACACACACACACAAGCACTCTCACACACAGTCACATACACACTCACATACACACACAATCCGCCAAACGTACACCCAGTGTTTGATGAGATATTAGAAATGCAGCAATAAATGATTTAATTTCCAAAATGATATGTCCCCCCAAAAAAGTCACATTTGTGTTTTTTTCCTCAGAAATGATTGCTAATGGGTACCTTCATGTGTGTGTAAAATATTACATGTTCTCATATGTTTTATTCATAGATTTTAGATATGTTTGAACACTTTACAAAACGCTATATAGCCATTGTTTAGCTGGAATGTTTGTGTCCTGTATATTTGACTGTGATATGTTGTTGTCTCACCTAGCTATCTTAACATGAATACACATACTGTAAGTCGCTCTTGATAATAGCACCTGCTAAATGTCTACAATGTCAAATGTAAATGTTTTACCTACAGATATTATATTACTGTATTTAGTTATTATTTGTAAAAAATATATTACAGTTTTTTCCAACTGCTTACACACAAAATCTTTTCATGTCACACGATTTTTGAAACCTCTCACTCAAAGTGCAAAACTACACACCAAATATCCAAAACCATAAGCTATTTCTCAGCCTTTGACTCAGTTGTCAATTGCATAAAACACTTTTTTCAAAACACTACACACAATTCTCTACCTAAAACACAAAAATCTAACAGGAAGTGACTTGCTTTCCTTTTCCAAACACAACCAATCAAAATGCTACACTTATTCACCAGGTCACACACACACACTCCTCACATGTGCAAACACTAATAGCTTAACTGATCACTAACCAATCACTGCTTTACTGTAGTATAGGCCTATAAATAGGTCAAAGGTCAGATTACCTGTTTTGAACAATGGATGCCAACAATGGACAGAGAGCAAGAGGAGTAGGAGGGAGAGGAAGAGGAAGAAGAGGACGAGGACAAAGAACAAAAGGAAGGAGAGCCATCTCTGATGAGATTAGGGCAACACTTGTTGATCATGTGATCAACCACGGTTTGACCATGAGAGAGGCACATCCTCCATCACAATGCCACACTGGGTCCGTACAACACCGGCCATATGCTCACTTTTCTGGATGCAATTTACACAATGCTTGTCCCTGATCCAGATCAGGAGCCTGCTAGATTTGTGGTTTTATGGGACAATGTTAGTTTTCACCAGGCTGTTCTGGTCCAAAACTGGTTTGCCACCCATCCATAATTTGTAGTTTTGTACCTACCCTCATATTCACCTTTTCTAAATCCCATAGAGGAATTCTTCTCAGCCTGGCGCTGAAAGTGTATGATTGCCAACCCTATGCCCGCATGTCGCTTCTTCAGGCAATGGAGGACGCATGTGGGGACATAGAGGTTGCCTCTGTCCAAGGTTGGATACGCCATGCTAGGAGATACGTTTTCTCTTGCCATACATCGAGGGAAGTATCTTGTGATGTGGACAAAGTATTGTGGCCAGGCCCAGGCCGGAGAAGAGATGAAGCGTAGCTTAGCACTGGTGACTGCCCCCCCCCCCCCCCCCCCCCCCCCCCCCCCCCCCCCCCCCCCCCCGTACCAATTCCTGGACTGCCCCCCGGGACCCCACACATACAAATGTGTTCTTTATTGTATTCTAAAGAAAATACTTTTGGTTTACATATGTTTATGGTTTTGTTGTGTGCTACTGTATACAACAGTAATGTTTGGCCTAATAAATATTTTCTGTTTCTACATTGCATTGGTGTTTACAGTGTACTTGTTACCCCTCTCAGCAGATTACTTTCACTGTAGAACATTGCATTGGTGTTTACAGTGTACTTGTTACCCCTCTCAGCAGATTACTTTCACTGTAGAACATTGCATTGGTGTTTACAGTGTACTTGTTACCCCTCTCAGCAGATTACTTTCACTGTAGAACATTACATTGGTGTTTACAGTGTACTTGTTACCCCTCTCAGCAGATTACTTTCGCTGTAGAACATTACATTGGTGTTTACAGTGTACTTGTTACCCCTCTCAGCAGATTACTTTCACTGTAGAACATTGCATTGGTGTTTACAGTGTACTTGTTACCCCTCTCATCAGATTACTTTCACTGTAGAACATTGCATTGGTGTTTACAGTGTACTTGTTACCCCTCTCAGCAGATTACTTTCACTGTAGAACATTACATTGGTGTTTACAGTGTACTTGTTACCCCTCTCAGCAGATTACTTTCACTGTAGAACATTACATTGGTGTTTACAGTGTACTTGTTACCCCTCTCAGCAGATTACTTTCACTGTAGAACATTACATTGGTGTTTACAGTGTACTTGTTACCCCTCTCAGCAGATTACTTTCACTGTAGAACATTACATTGGTGTTTACAGTGTACTTGTTACCCCTCTCAGCAGATTACTTTCACTGTAGAACATTACATTGGTGTTTACAGTGTACTTGTTACCCCTCTCAGCAGATTACTTTCACTGTAGAACATTGCATTGGTGTTTACAGTGTACTTGTTACCCCTCTCAGCAGATTACTTTCACTGTAGAACATTGCATTGGTGTTTACAGTGTACTTGTTACCCCTCTCAGCAGATTACTTTCACTGTAGAACATTGCATTGGTGTTTACAGTGTACTTGTTACCCCTCTCAGCAGATTACTTTCACTGTAGAACATTACATTGGTGTTTACAGTGTACTTGTTACCCCTCTCAGCAGATTACTTTCACTGTAGAACATTACATTGGTGTTTACAGTGTACTTGTTACCCCTCTCAGCAGATTACTTTCACTGTAGAACATTGCATTGGTGTTTACAGTGTACTTGTTACCCCTCTCAGCAGATTACTTTCACTGTAGAACATTGCATTGGTGTTTACAGTGTACTTGTTACCCCTCTCAGCAGATTACTTTCACTGTAGAACATTGCATTGGTGTTTACAGTGTACTTGTTACCCCTCTCAGCAGATTACTTTCACTGTAGAACATTACATTGGTGTTTACAGTGTACTTGTTACCCCTCTCAGCAGATTACTTTCACTGTAGAACATTACATTGGTGTTTACAGTGTACTTGTTACCCCTCTCAGCAGATTACTTTCACTGTAGAACATTACATTGGTGTTTACAGTGTACTTGTTACCCCTCTCAGCAGATTACTTTCACTGTAGAACATTACATTGGTGTTTACAGTGTACTTGTTACCCCTCTCAGCAGATTACTTTCACTGTAGAACATTGCATTGGTGTTTACAGTGTACTTGTTACCCCTCTCAGCAGATTACTTTCACTGTAGAACATTACATTGGTGTTTACAGTGTACTTGTTACCCCTCTCAGCAGATTACTTTCACTGTAGAACATTACATTGGTGTTTACAGTGTACTTGTTACCCCTCTCAGCAGATTACGTTCACTGTAGAACATTGCATTGGTGTTTACAGTGTACTTGTTACCCCTCTCATCAGATTACTTTCACTGTAGAACATTGCATTGGTGTTTACAGTGTACTTGTTACCCCTCTCAGCAGATTACTTTCACTGTAGAACATTACATTGGTGTTTACAGTGTACTTGTTACCCCTCTCAGCAGATTACTTTCACTGTAGAACATTACATTGGTGTTTACAGTGTACTTGTTACCCCTCTCAGCAGATTACTTTCACTGTAGAACATTACATTGGTGTTTACAGTGTACTTGTTACCCCTCTCAGCAGATTACTTTCACTGTAGAACATTGTATTGGTGTTTACAGTGTACTTGTTACCCCTCTCAGCAGATTACTTTCACTGTAGAACATTGCATTGGTGTTTACAGTGTACTTGTTACCCCTCTCAGCAGATTACTTTCACTGTAGAACATTACATTGGTGTTTACAGTGTACTTGTTACCCCTCTCAGCAGATTATTTTCACTGTAGAACATTACATTGGTGTTTACAGTGTACTTGTTACCCCTCTCAGCAGATTACTTTCACTGTAGAACATTACATTGGTGTTTACAGTGTACTTGTTACCCCTCTCAGCAGATTACTTTCACTGTAGAACATTGTATTGGTGTTTACAGTGTACTTGTTACCCCTCTCAGCAGATTACTTTCACTGTAGAACATTACATTGGTGTTTACAGTGTACTTGTTACCCCTCTCAGCAGATTACTTTCACTGTAGAACATTACATTGGTGTTTACAGTGTACTTGTTACCCCTCTCAGCAGATTACTTTCACTGTAGAACATTGTATTGGTGTTTACAGTGTACTTGTTACCCCTCTCAGCAGATTACTTTCACTGTAGAACATTGTATTGGTGTTTACAGTGTACTTGTTACCCCTCTCAGCAGATTACTTTCACTGTAGAACATTGTATTGGTGTTTACAGTGTACTTGTTACCCCTCTCAGCAGATTACTTTCACTGTAGAACATTACATTGGTGTTTACAGTGTACTTGTTACCCCTCTCAGCAGATTACTTTCACTGTAGAACATTGTATTGGTGTTTACAGTGTACTTGTTACCCCTCTCAGCAGATTACTTTCACTGTAGAACATTGTATTGGTGTTTACAGTGTACTTGTTACCCCTCTCAGCAGATTACTTTCACTGTAGAACATTACATTGGTGTTTACAGTGTACTTGTTACCCCTCTCAGCAGATTACTTTCACTGTAGAACATTGTATTGGTGTTTACAGTGTACTTGTTACCCCTCTCAGCAGATTACTTTCACTGTAGAACATTGTATTGGTGTTTACAGTGTACTTGTTACCCCTCTCAGCAGATTACTTTCACTGTAGAACATTACATTGGTGTTTACAGTGTACTTGTTACCCCTCTCAGCAGATTACTTTCACTGTAGAACATTACATTGGTGTTTACAGTGTACTTGTTACCCCTCTCAGCAGATTACTTTCACTGTAGAACATTACATTGGTGTTTACAGTGTACTTGTTGCCCCTCTCAGCAGATTACTTTCACTGTAGAACATTACATTGGTGTTTACAGTGTACTTGTTACCCCTCTCAGCAGATTACTTTCACTGTTTCTACATTGCATTGGTGTTAACAGTGTACTTGTTGCCCCTCTCAGCAGATTACTTTCACTGTAGAACATTACATTGGTGTTTACAGTGTACTTGTTACCCCTCTCAGCAGATTACTTTCACTGTAGAACATTGTATTGAAATGTAGATATAAGCCTATGAAAGACCAAAGAGCTTTAGATTTAGAACAACAGTGTTTACATGGTATATCCAAAAATGTACTATTATGAAAGCAGTGTTTGTCGTTTGATGCAAATGCTTCATTCTGACATGTGTTTATGGCATTTTGAATGCAGTGTTACATTTTGAAGGAGATGTGAGGCATTTTGCATTTTGTGTGTGCAGTTTTGGGAATTGTGTGTAGAGATTTGAAAAAAAGAAGACAGTTTTGAAAAAGTGTGTAAGCAGTTGGAAAAAACTGTAATGTCACAAGTGTATCATTTACACAGACGCTATTTGTTTCTGGCCATTTTGAGCCTGTAATCGAACCCACAAATGCTGATGCTCCAGATACTCAACTTGTCTAAAGAAGGCCAGTTTTATTGCTTCTTTAATCAGGACAACAGTTTTCAACTGTGCTAACATAATTGCAAAAGGGTTTTCTAATGATCAATTAGCCTTTTAAATTATAAACTTGGATTAGCTAACACACACACACACACACACAACGTGCCATTGGAACACAGGAGTGATGGTTGCCAACATTTCTGAAAATGGATATACTGTATAGCAGTTTTGAATGAAACTCTGTGTGCCACTAAGGTGAGACAGAGAGATGTTGTGTGTTTCAGAGATTATCATTGCTTTTGCTTACTCATCTCCTCTCTATACTGTGTCTCGGATTATAATATTCATAGCATTTTATATTTGGGATTTTATCACAACAGAATAGAAGATCTATATCCGTATATTGTGCCCTTTATTAGAAATAAAGAGAATAGCAATCTTCTCCTATCTCATATAGTCTCATATTGTGTGTGTTATTGTGCTGTTCCCAGATATTATGCATATGTTTCTACTCTACAGAGCGAGGCATCTGAATAAAACAATATTATGACTCTTATTACAGACCAGTGACCCCCCCCCCTCCCACCTCATAGACACACACACATTTAAAGAGACATGAACCAGGCAGCAGACTGGCATTGGGACTGGTTTAGAATCTTAAAAAGTGTGTGTGTGTGTGTGTGTGTATATGTCTTATACTAATTTCTCCTGTGTGTGTCTGTGTCTCTCTAGATGGGACCCCCTACACATGGTGGGTGGGTAGGAGCAGTGAGAAACATTTCTACTGGGGAGGATCAGGGCCAGGGATACAGAAGTGTTCCTGTGGTATTGACAGGAACTGCACTGACCCCAAATATGACTGTAACTGTGACGCTGACCACAAACAATGGTGAGTACAGGGGTTGCCGTGGAAGGGGGGTACTGTGTGTGTGTTTATTTTTATTTAACAATCCAGGTTAGTTTCATTGAGATAAAATCTATTTTTCAAGAGAGACCTGGTCCAACCAAGACAGCAGCGGAGGGGACAATGTTTTGAGACAAATATCAGACATTCTGTAACAACTGACATTTTTGTGTGTGTGTGTGTGTGTGTGTGTGTGTGTGTGTGTGTGTGTGTGTGTGTGTGTGTGTGTGTGTGTGTGTGTGTCAAGTCACGTTGTCGTAACTTGACTTTAACATTCATCTGAAGACTGTTATTTATCAAATTAACTAACTATGTTTAATTGTTGCCCGATTAAATAATTCATGTAACAATTAACTCGTTAGGATCTGGGGCACCACGAGAGAGGTTCTTTAAAGAGCTACCATCTCCCTAATTAAACTCTAAAAGGTATTTACCTATCACATCTATAAACAGTCAACTTCTTAATCATAACCTCGTATCATATCATCATTCTGAACAGTCGTAACCTCCTTGCATCTGCAAAAACCAGAGCCTTACTTATGATTCAGTGCTAAACAAATTGGTTTGATTATTTATTTACTAGCTAATTACATGAGAACAGAGGATAAACATACATACTCTGCACCAGTTATTGACTGGAGACGTAATACACTGAAAACAGGTCCCTAGCGGAATGACAACAACATGGCTGCTTGTTAAAGAAGAGAGGGAGAGGGAGAGGGACAGAGACACTTAACATTGGGACATTCAGAAACTACTTTCACCTACAGTAACCATATACTTTGCACACGAATCGCCGCCCGCTTTGAGTAAGAAATCATGTATGTTTTTACGTTAAATGCCTGGGTTCGCCGGGATCTCTCGATGAACAGGGCAGCCTTGGAATGGGGTTGGGCCTTTTCACAGCACGCTTGTAAGGCTCTGATTGTCCGAAATTTTTCTTGAAGATGCTTCTTTGAAGATAAGCTAGCCAGACGTATCGATGGTTCCCAAGTGGGGTGATGAGAGCAGTGTAATACGATGGTTTGAGCAGAGTAACAGGATGGTCCTACTTAAATTCGCTTTCAAAAATACTTTACTTATTACAGCTAATCAGCCATTCCAGTGATTGTCTGAGAGGTCAATCAATCAATCAAATTCAATCAAATTTATTTTATATAGCCCTTCGTACATCAGCTGATATCTCAAAGTGCTGTACAGAAACCCAGCCTAAAACCCCAAACAGCAAGCAATGCAGGTGAAGAAGCACGGTGGCTAGGAAAAACTCCCTAGAAAGGCCAAAACCTAGGAAGAAACCTAGAGAGGAACCAGGCTATGTGGGGTGGCCAGTCCTCTTCTGGCTGTGCCGGGTTGAGATTATAACAAAACATGGTCAAGATGTTCAAATGTTCATAAATGACCAGCATGGTCGAATAATAATAAGGCAGAATAGTTGAAACTGGAGCAGCAGCACAGTCAGGTGGACTGGGGACAGCAAGGAGTCATCATGTCAGGTATTCCTGGGGCATGGTCCTAGGGCTCAGGTCCTCCGAGAGAGAGAAAGAAAGAGAGAATTAGAGAGAGCATATGTGGGATGGCCAGTCCTCTTCTGGCTGTGCCGGGTGGAGATTATAACAGAACATGGCCAAGATGTTCAAATGTTCATAAATGATCAGCATGGTCAAATAATAATAAGGCAGAACAGTTGAAACTGGAGCAGCAGCACAGCCAGGTGGACTGGGGACAGCAAGGAGTCATCATGTCAGGTAGTCCTGGGGCATGGTCCTAGGGCTCAGGTCCTCCGAGAGAGAGAAAGAGAGAAGGAGAGAATTAGAGAACGCACACTTAGATTCACACAGGACACCGAATAGGACAGGAGAAGTACTCCAGATATAACAAACTGACCCTAGCCCCCCGACACATAAACTACTGCAGCATAAATACTGGAGGCTGAGACAGGAGGGGTCAGGAGACACTGTGGCCCACTCCGAGGACACCCCCGGACAGGGCCAAACAGGAAGGATATAACCCCACCCACTTTGCCAAAGCACAGCCCCCACACCACTAGAGGGATATCTTCAACCACCAACTTACCATCCTGAGACAAGGCTGAGTATAGCCCACAAAGACCTCCGCCACGGCACAACTTAAGTGGGGGGGGGGGGGGGGGCGCCAACCCAGACAGGATGACCACATCAGTGACTCAACCCACTCAGGTGACGCACCGCCTCCAGGGACGGCATGAGAGAGCCCCAGTAAAGCCAGTGACTCAGCCCCTGTAATAGGGTTAGAGGCAGAGAATCCCAGTGGAAAGAGGGGAACCGGCCAGGCAGAGACAGCAAGGGTGGTTCGTTGCTCCAGAGCCTTTCCGTTCACCCTCCCACTCCTGGGCCAGACTACACTCAATCATATGACCCACTGAAGAGATGAGTCTTCAGTAGAGACTTAAAGGTTGAGACCGAGTTTGCGTCTCTGACATGGGTAGGCAGACCGTTCCATAAAAATGGAGCTCTATAGGAGAAAGCCCTGCCTCCAGCTGTTTGCTTAAAAATTCTAGGGACAATTAGGAGGCCTGCGTCTTGTGACCGTAGCGTACGTGTAGGTATGTACGGCAGGACCAAATCAGAGAGATAGATAGGAGCAAGCCCATGTAATGCTTTGTAGGTTAGCAGTAAAACCTTGAAATCAGCCCTTGCTTTGACAGGAAGCCAGTGTAGAGAGGCTAGCACTGGAGTAATATGATCAAATTTTTTGGTTCTAGTCAGGATTCTAGCAGCCGTATTTAGCACTAACTGAAGTTTATTTAGTGCTTTATCCGGGTAGCCGGAAAGTAGAGCATTGCAGTAGTCTAACCTGGAAGTGACAAAAGCATGGATTAATTTTTCTGCATCATTTTTGGACAGAAAGTTCCTGATTTTTGCAATGTTACGTAGATGGAAAAAAGCTGTCCTTGAAATGGTCTTGATATGTTCTTCAAAAGAGAGATCAGGGTCCAGAGTAACGCCGAGGTCCTTCACAGTTTTATTTGAGACGACTGTACAACCATTAAGATTAATTGTCAGATTCAACAGAAGATCTCTTTGTTTCTTGGGACCTAGAACAAGCATCTCTGTTTTGTCCGAGTTTAAAAGTAGAAAGTTTGCAGCCATCCACTTCCTTATGTCTGAAACACATTCTTCTAGCAAGGGCAATTTTGGGGCTTCACCATGTTTAATTGAAATGTACAGCTGTGTGTCATCTGCATAGCAGTGAAAGTTAACATTATGTTTTCGAATAACATCCCCAAGAGGTAAAATATATAGTGAAAACAATAGTGGTCCTAAAACGGAACCTTGAGGAACACCGAAATTTACAGTTGATTTGTCAGAGGACAGACCATTCACAGAGACAAACTGATATCTTTCCGACAGATAAGATCTAAACCAGGCCAGAACTTGTCCGTGTAGACCAATTTGGGTTTCCAATCTCTCCAAAAGAATGTGGTGATCGATGGTATCAAAAGCAGCACTAAGGTCTAGGAGCACGAGGACAGATGCAGAGCCTCGGTCCGATGCCATTAAAATGTCATTTACCACCTTCACAAGTGCCGTCTCAGTGCTATGATGGGGTCTAAAACCAGACTGAAGCATTTCGTATACATTGTTTGTCTTCAGGAAGGCAGTGAGTTGTTGCGCAACAGCCTTTTCTAAAATTTTTGAGAGGAATGGAAGATTCGATATAGGCCGATAGTTTTTTATATTTTCTGGGTCAAGGTTTGGCTTTTTCAAGAGAGGCTTTATTACTGCCACTTTTAGTGAGTTTGGTACACATCCGGTGGATAGAGAGCCGTTTATTATGTTCAACATAGTAGGGCCAAGCACAGGAAGCAGCTCTTTCAGTAGTTTAGTTGGAATAGGGTCCAGTATGCAGCTTGAAGGTTTAGAGGCCATGATTATTTTCATCATTGTGTCAAGAGATATAGTACTAAAACACTTGAGTGTCTCTCTTGATCCTAGGTCCTGGCAGAGTTGTGCAGACTCAGGACAACTGAGCTTTGAAGGAATACGCAGATTTAAGGAAGAGTCCGTAATTTGCTTTCTAATAATCATAATCTTTTCCTCAAAGAAGTTCATGAATTTATCACTGCTAAAGTGAAAGTCATCCTCTCTTGGGGAATGCTGCTTTTTAGTTAGCTTTGCGACAGTATCAAAAAGGTGAGTTTAATTTCTTCACCTCATGTTAAGATTGAAAGTTCAAACCATTTTAAACGTGTAGCTGCCGCTTCAAGCATTCCTGGTCCAATGTGTTTTTTCTTAACCCATCATTTATACGTTTTGGTGGAAAGGGGCAGTTCTGGCAGGCAGGCACGCTCCTTGACCTCACTCCAGGCGGTAACTACTCACTGTGCAAAGTTTATGGGAAAAAAATGATCTCTTATAGCTTCTCAAATCACATCCCTCTCTTAACAAAAACACGTTCATATTTTATTCATAGTAAATGCACAACGCATAGTATGGAAACTTCATATACTGTATGTAGTGGGTATACTTTCCAAGTTACAATATTTCCTTTATAACATTTTTAATGACATCACAAAATAACCAACATGAGGACGTTAGTGTTCAAAAGATTGCCTCTGACCATTCCCTACGTTCAATGTTAGAAATATTGTTTCAGTAGTTGCTTTTGACCGTGTTAGAGTTTCAGCTGGAAAAAGGTCTGTTGAGACAAAGCACATTCCTTTAGTGAATTTGGAGAATGCAGGCCTGGATCTCCTCCCTTGATTTACAACAGGATGTGAGTTGTTAATCCCCACTAGTTATTTCCTTCCACCTCTACGGGTGAGAGGAGGTCTGATTGAAGTTATTCATTGCAAACCTGATCTGACCTATTTGGATTCTTGTGGACAGTCATGACAACCAGAAGTCCCCACAAGACTGTGTGTGTGTGTGATATAAATATTACACATAGAAACAACAAGGTTAGTGTATAAAAGTCTCTGTGTTGAAGCAGTGAGCGATGTCCCCCCCTCCTCCAATAATAACAAAACATTGTGTTTCTGAACCCTTTAAAACACCTGATGGATGTTCTCATTAGAATAATGTATGGCTGCTAGTTACTCTTTCTCTTTCTCCTTCTGTCCTTTTCTGAATTACCCTCTCCTTCTCTCTTCTCTTCTTCTGTCTCTCATCCTCCCCCTCCCTCTCCTACTCTCCCCATTCGCTTCACAACACCCTCTCTCTCTCTTTCTTTCTCTTTCTCCTTCTCTTGTTACGATAACTGATGAGTGTTATTCTCTCTCTCCCTCTTTCCATTAATATTGTGTGTATTAATGTTTTTTTCTCCGGTTGAGTGAGTATGTGATCTATAGTACACACATCTCTATTTCCCCTCATTACACATAGAGTTGGCATGACACACACACACACTTGGCTCCCATCGTGTCCTCCATATATTAGTTTTCATAAAAGGCAGAGAACAACAAGCAGATAATAAGGACAAATACAGGCTGCTTCAGAACAAAGACCATTTATTTAAAACATTAACGCTTTACAAGTTTACCCTCTCTCTCTCTCCCTTTTCTTCATTCCATAACATTTGTTATATTTCTGCAAGATTAATATTATAGAAAAATACTATCTCCTCCTTTTCCTCTCTTCCTTCATCTGTTCTTTCTTCTCCTCCCCAGGAGAGAGGACAGTGGTCTGTTGGTGTATAAGGACCATTTGCCAGTCAGTCAGGTTGCCGTGGGTGACACCAACAGGCTGGGTTCAGAGGCAAAGCTCACAGTCGGGCCGCTCCGTTGTCAAGGAGACCGTGAGTTCCACCCATGAAGCTGTTTTTTGTTTTTTTCAGTCACTTTGGTGCAATTTTCAAAAGTATGTGGTACATTTTCAAAATGCTTAGTACAAAACTCAAAACAGATCATCAAAAAAGGCAGTTGTTTAATATAATATTTTCAAATTATTAAGTATAACACACTAAATCATAGTCCATTTTTTAACAAACTTATTCAGTGTTTCATCTAGAAATACATGTTTCACATTGCAATACTGTATACAGTGCATTTGGAAAGTATTCAGACCCTTGACTTTTTCCACATTTTGTTACGTTACAGCCTTATTCTAAAATGTAATAAAAAAAATAATTCCCTCATCAATCTACACACAATACCCCGTAATGACAGATTGGTGGAGTGATGCCGAGATTATTGTCCTTCTGGAATGTTTCCCATCTCCAAAGAGGAACTTTTTGTAAACACCAAGACTCTTCCTAGAGCTGGCTGCCCGGCCAAATTTATCAATCGAGGGTGACCAAGAACCCTATGGTAACTCTGACAGAGCTCCAAACTTCTTCCACTTAAGAATTATGGCGGCCACTGTGTTCTTGGAGACATTCAATGCTACAGAAATCCTGTCTTGGAGCTCTACGGACAATTCCTTTGACTTCATGGCTTGGTTTTTGCTCTGACGTGCAATGTCAACTGTGGGACCTTATCTAGACAGGTGTGTGCCTTTCCAAATCAAGTCCAATCAATTGAATTTACCACAGGTGGATTCCAATCAAGTTGTAGAAACATCTCAAGGATGATCAATGGAAACAGGATGCACCTGAGCTTAATTTCATGTCTCATAGCAAAGGGTCTGAATACTTATGAAAATAAGGTATTTCTTAGATTGCTGAGGAAAATATTTTATTTAATCCATTTTAGAGTAAGGCTGTAATGTAACAACATTTGAAAAAAGTCAAGGGGTCTGAATACTTTCCAAGAGCACTGTGTGCGTGGGTGCGTGTGTGTAAGGGTGAGTGTGTGTAAGGGTGAGTGTGTGCGTGTGTGTAAGGGTGAGTGTGTGTAAGGGTGAGTGTGTGCGTGTGTGTAAGGGTGAGTGTGAGGAAGGGTGCGTGGGTGTAAGGGTGAGTGTGAGGAAGGGTGCGTGGGTGTAAGGGTGAGTGTGTGCGTGGGTGTAAGGGTGAGTGTGTGTAAGGGTGAGTGTGTGTAAGGGTGAGTGTGTGCGTGTGTGTAAGGGTGAGTGTGTGTAAGGGTGAGTGTGTGCGTGGGTGTAAGGGTGAGTGTGTGTAAGGGTGAGTGTGTGCGTGTGTGTAAGGGTGAGTGTGAGGAAGGGTGCGTGGGTGTAAGGGTGAGTGTGTGCGTGGGTGCGTGGGTGTAAGGGTGAGTGTGTACGCGCTCATACACACCCGCGCCCACATATTCAATTCAACTTGTGTCTTTTGTGTCAATCACCTTAAGGGTCTTTTGTCAACTTTTGAACTTTTTTCCTACAGAGCAATACAATTAGAGGCCTTTCATAAAAGGAGTAGAAAATCAAACTCAATTATGCACACTTAAAAGGAGAGAGGAACAGAAGAATGAAGGAAAGAAAGGATAAATCGTTTCTGACCCTTTCGAACTCTATCATTACCATGTCCACATGATGTAGGGACAAAGGACCCGACCCTCAGTCATAGCTGGAAGAGTTTGTGTGTGGGTGTGTGCAGGACCCAGCCCTCTCATTAGGCAGGATTATGGGTCTTCTTATGGCGGGAGATCGACGAGGGCGGCATTCTCTGAGCTAAACAGACCAAGGCGGTACCTCCAACAGCACATAATACCTCACATAATTAATTCTGGCCAAAAACAATGACAATTTCTCTCAAACAGTGGCATATGGGCTTTTTAGGTGAGTGCTGATGCCGCCCTATGATAAGCAGTGCCCACTTTGTCATTGGCAGGGACTCAAAATAATGATATTGTCCGTTCCCAGCGTGCCTCTCCAGGGTGCTGTTGGAGAGACACATCTCTGCAGCGCTCCACCAATGTTACGGCAAAAAAAGAATCTAACATAAATCATGTAGCAGATCTAGGATATGGTAGAAAGAGTATATGGCGTTTTCTGTAGGCTACAGACTGGAGATAAAATGGATGACAATGTAATGTGACAGATATTTTTTACATCATGCAGGTTTCTCCGATCAAATAGCCTAACCTAAATGGCGCCCATTCAAATGAAAATGCACAGACCGATGCTGACGCTAATTGGACATCTTGTTTGGTTTAGATTTTGTCTGGTCTGGACCAGCCTTGATTTGGCACAAACATAGTCTATAAATGACCTATTTTCAACTTTCATTCAGAACCTAAAATTTACCTGATTTCAAAGCCCGGAAAATATGTATTTTTGTCTTTGATTCAGAACCAATATTGAACGTAACTTCAACATCTGGAAAAATATGTATTTTAGACGTCTTACAATGTAATTTTGCTTACTTGGACTGTTTCTTGTAGGAGCTTGTCTCGCGTAGGGCGGCTGAACAGCCAGGACAGGCCCTGTGTGTGTGTGTGTGTGTGTGTGTGTGTGTGTGTGTGTGTGTGTGTGTGTGTGTGTGTGTGTGTGTGTGAGTCTCTTGCATCGGGTCCCAAGTTAACCCTTTTCTGTAGCCATGTCTGCCTCTGGGTAATCGTAATTAAATAGCAAAGACTTCAAATAATAAAACGGGCCCAGTAGGTGGCAAGTGTGCGTGTGTGTGTGTTTGCGCGTACTTATGCTTGTGCGCGCGGCTTCTGGGGCAGTGCGATAAGCCCTCCTCTGTAAAAAGCACTGGACTCCTCCTCTTGCCAAGCATCACATCCCGTCCCAGAGCAGAGAGGCTTAAAGAGAGCGGGGGAAACAGAGAGGGATAGAGGGAAAGAGAGAAAGAGATTAAAAAAAGAGGGGGAGAGAGACAGAGAAGGGGTGAGGGAGGGGCAGATGTAATGTTATTCAGGGCATGGCTGGAAGTGACAGATTTATCTTTATCTTTATTTTCCCCTGTGTTTCCCCTCCTTTTACCCTGTTTCCCCTCCTTTTCCCCTGTGTTTCCCCTCCTTTTCCCCTGTGTTTCCCCTCCTTTTCCCCTGTTTCCCCTTCTTTTCCCCTGTTTCCCCTCCTTTTCCCCCTGTTTCCCCTTCTTCTCCCCTGTTTCCCCTTCTTTTCCCCTGTGTTTCCCCTCCTTTTATCATGTTTCCCCTCCTTATACCCTGTTTCCCCTCCTTTTACCCTGTTTCCCCTCCTTTTACCCTGTTTCCCCTCCTTTTCCCCTGTGTTTCCCCTTTGTTTCCCATGTTTCCCCTCCTTTTCCCCTGTGTTTCCCCTTCGTTTTCCCCTGTTTCCCCTTCTTATCCCCTGTTTCCTCTTCTTTTCCCTTGTGTTTCCCCTTCTGCTCTCCTGTTTCCCCTTCTTTTCCCTTGTTTCCCCTTCTTCTCTCCTGTTTCCCCTTCTTTTCCCCTGTTTCCCCTTCTTTTTCCTGTTTCCCCTTCTTCTCCCCTATTTCCCCTTCTTCTTTCCTGTTTCCCCTTCTTCTCCCCTGTTTCCCCTCCTTTTCCCCTGTGTTTCCCCTTCTTTTCCCCTGTTTCCCCTTCTTTTCCCATGTTTCCCCTTCTTCTCTCTGTTTCCCCTTCTTTTCCCCTGCATTTCCCCTCCCTTTTCCCAGGTAACTACTGGAACGCAGCATCATTCACCACGCCCTCCTCCTACTTGCATTTCTCCACTTTCCAGGGAGAGACCAGCGCTG
>NC_048575.1:16469844-16472344 GCF_013265735.2 Oncorhynchus mykiss | reverse complement strand
AGATTTGCTAGTGTCCGGAACAGAAAATACCTTTTGACAGAGATTTGCTAGTCTCCGGAACAGAAAATACCTTTTGACAGTGATTTGGTAGTCTCCGGAACAGAAAATACCTTTTGACAGTGATTTGGTAGTCTCTGGAACAGAAAAGAGCTTTTGACAGAGATTTGGTAGTCTCCGGAACAGAAAATACCTTTTGACAGTGATTTGGTAGTCTCCGGAACAGAAAAGAGCTTTTGACAGTGATTTGGTAGTCTCCGGAACAGAAAATACCTTTTGACAGAGATTTGCTAGTCTCCGGAACAGAAAATACATTTTGACAGTGATTTGGTAGTCTCTGGAACAGAAAATACCTTTTGACAGAGATTTGCTAGTCTCCGGAACAGAAAAGAGCTTTTGACAGTGATTTGGTAGTCTCCGGAACAGAAAAGAGCTTTTGACAGAGATTTGCTAGTCTCCGGAACAGAAAATACCTTTTGACAGTGATTTGGTAGTCTCTGGAACAGAAAATACCTTTTGACAGTGATTTGGTAGTCTCTGGAACAGAAAATACCTTTTGACAGTGATTTGGTAGTCTCTGGAACAGAAAATACCTTTTGACAGAGATTTGGTAGTCTCCGGAACAGAAAATACCTTTTGACAGAGATTTGCTAGTCTCCGGAACAGAAAAGAGCTTTTGACAGTGATTTGGTAGTCTCTGGAACAGAAAATACCTTTTGACAGAGATTTGCTAGTCTCCGGAACAGAAAAGAGCTTTTGACAGAGATTTGCTAGTCTCCGGAACAGAAAAGAGCTTTTGACAGAGATTTGCTAGTCTCCGGAACAGAAAAGAGCTTTTGACAGAGATTTGCTAGTCTCCGGAACAGAAAAGAGCTTTTGACAGTGATTTGGTAGTCTCCGGAACAGAAAATACCTTTTGACAGTGATTTGGTAGTCTCCGGAATAGAAACGGTTGGGAACCGCTGGCATAGAACACACACACACTACTCCAGTGAGATGATAATGGTCAAATGGTCAACCTTGTCAAAGAGACTCACTTGAGGATCATGTTCATGGTCTCCTTGCGGTCTTTCCCCTGGAATGGTAGCGTTCCGGTCAGCATCTCAAACTGGGAGAGACACAACACAAACAACCTAACTACAACCTGTAACACAACACAAACAACCTAACTACAACACAAACAACCTAACTACAACCTGTAACACAACACAAACAACAACACAAACAACCTAACTACAACACAAACAACCTAACTACAACACAAACAACCTAACTACAACCTGTAACAGAACACAAACAGCCTAACTACAACCTGTAACACAACACAAACAACAACACAAACAACCTAACTACAACACAAACAACCTAACTACAACACAAACAACCTAACTACAACCTGTAACACAACACAAACAACCTAACTACAACCTGTAACACAACACAAACAACCTAACTACAACCTAACTACAACCTGTAACACAACACAAACAACCTAACTACAACCTAACTACAACCTGTAACACAACACAAACAACCTAACTACAACCTAACTACAACCTGTAACACAACACAAACAACCTAACTACAACCTGTAACACAACACAAACAACCTAACTACAACCTGTAACACAACACAAACAACCTAACTACAACCTAACTACAACCTGTAACACAACACAAACAACCTAACTACAACCTGTAACACAACACAAACAACCTAACTACAACCTAACTACAACACAAACAACCTAAATACAACCTAACTACAACCTGTAACACAACACAAACAACCTAACTACAACCTGTAACACAACACAAACAACCTAACTACAACCTAACTACAACCTGTAACACAACACAAACAACCTAACTACAACCTGTAACAGAACACAAACAGCCTAACTACAACCTGTAACACAACACAAACAACCTAACTACAACCTAACTACAACCTGTAACACAACACAAACAACCTAACTACAACCTAACTACAACACAAACAACCTAAATACAACCTAACTACAACCTGTAACACAACACAAACAACCTAACTACAACCTGTAACACAACACAAACAACCTAACTACAACCTAACTACAACCTGTAACACAACACAAACAACCTAACTACAATACAAACAACCTAACTACAACACAAACAATCTAACTATAACACAACACAAACAACCTAAATACAACCTAACTACAACACAAACAACCTAACTACAACCTGTAACACAACACAAATAAGGAACTGGTAAATAAACCATATAAGGTGTGTGGCCCCGCCCCTCTCACCATGAGCACGCCGTAGGACCACCAATCAGCGCTGGTGGTGTGGCCTCTCCTGTTGACCACCTCCGGAGCCATGTACTCCACCGTCCCACAGAACGAATAGGCCTTGTTCTCATGGTCTATAGACTCCTTACTGAGGCCGAAGTCTACACACACGCACACACACACACACACACACACAGCGAGGAGTAAAGCTTGTTCTCATGACT